>NW_025535176.1:0-114605 GCF_020615455.1 Coregonus clupeaformis | reverse complement strand
GGACTATCAATACAAGTGACCATTTAGAATGTGACCCAGTTCAATGGGTCTTAACAGAACTGGGGATGTCAGCCATGAAGTTGTCTAAACACAACTGGAATATAATTTGTTTGTGATTCATTGTTAATGGATTTTCCATTAGGAACACAGGGGGAAAACCTAACACAACAACACACATAACAAACAACCAATAAAAACAAAGGGGGAGGAAACCACTAAAGTCATTACCATATTGTCATTTTCTAACGACAGGGAGAAAACATGTAAAATCTAGAAGACTACTTTAGATCTGGTCAGAAGAAGCCTAGTGCACTACGTAGGGAACAGGGAGAGATTTGGGACAGAAACAGTAACTCCTGTATGGAAATCTTCATTCTAATGACAGTGAGCAAATCTCCACCCTATTCCCTATGTAGTGCACTACTTTAGATCTGATCAGAAGTAGCCTAGTGCACTACGTAGGGAACAGGGAGAGATTTGGGACAGAGACAGTAACTCCTGGATGGAAATCTTCATTCTAATGACAGTGAGCAAACCTCCAATCTCCACCCTATTCCCTATGTAGTGCACTACTTTAGATCTGGTCGGAAGTAGCTTAGTGCACTACGTAGGGAACAGGGTGTCATTTGGCCCAGAGTCAGTAACTCCTGTATGGAAATCTTCATTCTAATGACAGTGAGCAAACCTCCAATCTCCACCCTATTCCCTATGTAGTGCACTACTTTAGATCTGATCAGAAGTAGCCTAGTGCACTACGTAGGGAACAGGGTGTCATTTGGGCCAGAGTCAGTAACTCCCCTGGGTATGAATTGTCTCTCCTATCTTATCTGTCTTCTATATGATGTTCTCCTCTCCTCCTCTCTTCTCTCCTCTATTCACTCTATTCTATCATCCACACCACATGCCAGCTTCAACACAATCCATTTACAAGTTAAAGACACACCTTGGAATAAATAGCAAAGGAAAACTACTACTAGATGGATTTTTTATTTCCCATCACCATGAATCATATTTAATAACTGAACAGTAGCAGACCTAACTTCATCTGTTCCTGACTCTGGGTAGTGGATTAAAAATACCATCAATCTCCAATGATATTAAAGTACAATTCTGAACATTACTGATATACTGAGTGGTAAGTCAAGATATGTGCTGTTTTTATTGTTTGGTTAATAGCACCACCTGCTGGACAGGTTTAATGTTGCTTGACTGAGCAGGATGGGAGAATAAAGATGCTAAATTTAGGGGCCGGTTTCCTGAACATCTCCATTGAACATGCTTTTTTAGTCTAGGACTAGGCTTCATCTGTGTCGGGAAACCGGCCCATATAGTTCAATTAGCAAGTAAGTAACACTACCTGTTCCATGATACTGAGGAAAATGACATTGGGACAGAGAACCAATTGAGAAAACATTTCAATGGTTCTGAATGACAACCAACATACATTAACAGCATATATCATGATTAATGTGAATATATAAGATTAAAACATTGCACTTAAAATAATATGAATGCATTGAATTGTAATTCATAACATTTTCTGAAAATCAAATCAATCAAATCATTGTACATAAAAACAGAGCAGAATGAATCATCACATCTGGGGTCCATCACCACCAGCATGACTAGTATCTATGTGGACCCTACTACAGTTTAACCAGCTCAGCTATAGACTACACCAGCATGACTAGTATCTATGTGGACCCTACTACGCAGTTTAACCAGCTCAGCTATAGACTACACCAGCATGACTAGTATCTATGTGGACCCCTACTACAGTTTAACCAGCTCAGCTATAGACTACACCAGCATGACTAGTATCTATGTGGACCCTACTACAGTTTAACCAGCTCAGCTATAGACTACACCAGCATGACTAGTATCTATGTGGACCCTACTACAGTTTAACCAGCTCGGCTATAGACTACACCAGCATGACTAGTATCTATGTGGACCCTACTACAGTTTAACCAGCTCAGCTATAGACTACACCAGCATGACTAGTATCTATGTGGACCCTACTACAGTTTAACCAGCTCAGCTATAGACTACACCAGCATGACTAGTATCTATGTGGACCCTACTACAGTTTAACCAGCTCAGCTATAGACTACACCAGCATGACTAGTATCTATGGGACCCTACTACAGTTTAACCAGCTCCAGCTATAGACTACACCAGCATGACTAGTATCTATGTGGACCCTACTACAGTTTAACCAGCTCAGCTATAGACTATACCATCATGACTAGTATCTATGTGGACCCTACTACAGTTTAACCAGCTCAGCTATAGACTACACCAGCATGACTAGTATCTATGTGGACCCTACTACAGTTTAACCAGCTCAGCTATAGACTATACCATCATGACTAGTATCTATGTGGACCCTACTACAGTTTAACCAGCTCAGCTATAGACTACACCAGCATGACTAGTATCTATGGGGACCCTACTACAGTTTAACCAGCTCAGCAGTACCATTATCGAGATTAAACCCAGGATAGAGGGGCTGAGTGAATGTGGTCTGGACTCTGTGGAGGAGGGTCATTGTGTCAGAGACACTGTAGAAGGACAGAGTACCTGCCTTGTGATCCAGGTCCACTCCTACTCTGGAGGACTGAGGGCCTGATACTTTAGTCATAACATTATTGTGTCTGAAAAAATAACCACCACTATAACATACTAAACACCAGGACTTGTTATTCTCTCCAAATTCACCATCTGTCCCTGTTCTGCTGATGTCTTTATATGAGACTGATGTAACACACTCCCCACTCCACTCCACCTCCCAGTAACAGCATCCAGACAGACCCTCTCTACACAGAACCTGGTAGTAGTTGGTGAATCTGTCTGGATGATCAGGATATGGTTGGACTTGGCCTGTATAGGTCACCTTTCTGTTCCCTTCAGACAGAGAGAGGTATGTGCCTGCTGTGTTTGGGTCCAGTGTGAGCTGACAGGAATCTGGGAGAAGAGCATAGCAGAGACCAATGAGGGGAGTTAGAACAATAAGTTAAGTCAGATACTGTATCTACCCTGTCTTTGATTAGAGCACAGCAGAGATCAAATCAGAGAAATATGAGGAGTCAGATAGATACCCAGTCTTTGATTAGATCTACTATTGCTATATATTTCTAGAGGGATTGTTAGGAGTGTCAGTAAAAAGAGACTGTTAGTTACTTCAGAATAAAGAGACTCACATTGTAAGAACTGTTCTCTGGTCTTGGGCTCTGGAGGCAGTACAACATCCACTATCTTCACTACAGACACACAAACACATTCACAGAGAGAGGGAATGTTATCATCACACCATATTCCACATGTATATGACTAGTAGGGAACTTTCAATGGTCTAAAGTTGATGTTCTTATTATTTTCAACACACCTGTAGTGGAGATCTTGGTCCATTCTCCTTTAAGGACGTCTTCTAGTTTCTCTCTCAGTTCAGACACAGTCTTACTCCATCTCCAAAGTACTGAAGAGGACGGACAACGATGCTGGGTAAGTCTGAAGATACACTGGTACTGGAGAGAGACTGATAACTCTGGAGAGAGAGAGAGAGAGAGAGAGAGAGAGAGAGAGAGGGAGAGGGAGAGGGAGAGGGAGAGGGAGAGGGAGAGAGAGAGAGAGAGAGAGAGAGGGAGAGGGAGAGGGAGAGGGAGAGGGAGAGGGAGAGGGAGAGGAGAGGGAGAGAGAGAGAGAGAGGGAGAGAGAGAGAGAGAGAGAGAGAGAGCAGAACCAAATGATTGAGTTTCATATTGAGTTTTAGTTTCATATCACATGTATCAAGGCAGTTGAGTTACCTGGAGGAAATGGATGTGATCCTCTGTGTGTGAGAGCTGCTCCAGCTCAGTGCTTCTCTTCCTCAGCTCAGCCATCTCCTGCTCCAGTTGCTCCAGGAGTCCTTCAGCTTGACTCACTTGAGCTTTCTCTTGGGCTCTGATCAGCTCCTTCACCTCAGAGCGCCTTCTCTCTCAATGGAGCGGATCAGCTCGGTAAAGATCTTATCACTGTCCTCCACTGCTGCCTGTGCAGAGCGCTGTTAAGAGAGAGAGAGAGAGACTTGTCTTACTTTTAATGAGCCATCCTCATTACACTAACACCCCCACCCCTAAAAGCACAATTGCGTGCCACCACAACCTCCACACAATCACATTATCCAGTACCCAACACCACAGTACAATACACCATCCAGCACCACATTCCAACCGTCCATCCAACCCCTCCTCTCCAGCCGTACAGACAGCCCCCTGAGCCCCCATACCTCCTGAAACATCTCCACACTGTTGATCATTTTGTACAACTCAAACTCAACCTAAGGCGTCAACAGTAATGGCATTACCCTGGCAACACAGAAAAACATGATGAACAGTCTGTCATTGCAGAAAACGGACACCCCTCCCCAACTCCCAGGTCAACCCGAGCCAACCAGCTATTGGTGTCCAGGGCTCCATGTAATACCCTCCACTGGATGACCCCTGACCTTTCCAGCACTGGGAGCATATAGAGCCCCTCCACCTATACCCTGCCATGCTCTCAGCCCCCACAACCCCCTGCCACTGATGCCCCTTCACTCCCACTAAGCTCAGAGTGTTAAAAGTCAGTAAGTCCTCCAGACTCTCCTGCCAGTCCCCAGTCTCTGCTGTCACTTGCAGTGGTGGAAACGGTGGTGGCCCCTCCTCAGGCTGCTCCAGCCCTCAGTACTGCAGCATAGAAATCAGAGACCCCTGCTGTATTGAGTCTCTCCGGCCGCATGGTCTCTCCTATCATTGCTACGCAGACGACACACAATTAATTTTCTCTTTTCCCCCTTCTGATAACCAGGTGGCGAATCACATCTCTGCAACATTACGTGGTCCTCTGTAGCTCAGCTGGTAGAGCACGGCGCTTGTAACGCCAGGGTAGTGGGTTCGATCCCCGGGACCACCCATACACAAAAATGTATGCACGCATGACTGTAAGTCGCTTTGGATAAAAGCATCTGCTAAATGGCATATTATTTATATTTATTTATTTAACATTTGAACACAGGCCACAAAATTCTCCCCACAACCAAAACTACACATTGAACAGATATTCATGGTCCACCCTATCAAAGGCTTTCTCCTGATTATGAACAGATAGTCTGTGTTTGAGCGTCCTGGTCCACAGTACGTTTGGTCCTTGGGTACAATAGAGTCCAGGTGGGACTTCAGTCTGTTAACGAGGACCTTGGTAAAGACCTTATAGTCCAAACAGAGCAATGCCACAGGCCTCCAGTTCTTTAAGTCGCTCAAATCCCTATTTTGGGCAGGAGAGTCAAAGCCTCCCGTCTACAGCTTAGCGACAGCTCCCCCACCCCGACGCACTCACGCAACACACATCCTGTCCAATAATTCCCCAGAACTTTTTATAAAAATCCACAGGCAGACCGTCTGAGAGACAGCAGCTGAGAGTTTGTGAAAGGCCAGGGAAAGGTCTATTTGATTTATCTGTGACAGAGAGAGTTTGGAAAGGTCTGTGAGCAGAACCTGAGAACAACCAGGATCACAGAGTTCTGCCCTCTATAAATCAGAGTACAACTCCACAGCCCGCTGCCTCATCTCCCCACAACAGAAGTTACCCACCCATCAGGCTCCCTCATCTCCCCACAACAGAAGTTACCCACCCATCAGGCTCCCTCATCTCCCCACAACAGAAGTTACCCACCCATCAGGCTCCCTCATCTCCCCCACAACAGAAGTTACCCACCCATCAGACTCCCTCATCTCCCCACAACAGAAGTTACCCACCCATCAGGCTCCCTCCTCTCCCCCACAACAGAAGTTACCCACCCATCAGGCTCCCTCATCTCCCCCACAACAGAAGTTACCCGCCCATCAGGGCTCCCTCATCTCCCCACAACAGAAGTTACCCACCCATCAGGCTCCCTCATCTCCCCCACAACAGAAGTTACCCACCCATCAGGCTCCTCATCTCCCCCACAACAGAAGTTACCCAGCCCATCAGGCTCCCTCATCTTCCCCACAACAGAAGTTACCCACCCATCAGGCTCCCTCATCTCCCCCCACAACAGAAGTTACCCCCCCATCAGGCTCCCTCCTCCCCCCCACAACAGAAGTTACCCACCCATCAGGCTCCCTCATCTCCCCCACAACAGAAGTTACCCACCCATCAGGCTCCCTCATCTCCCCCACAACAGAAGTTACCCACCCATCAGGCTCCCTCATCTCCCCCACAACAGAAGTTACCCACCCATCAGGCTCCCTCATCTCCCCACAACAGAAGTTACCCGCCCATCAGACAAACGTAAAACAAGGGATTTTCTTGGTTTCCCCACTCTGTTTTTCCAACCCCTCTGGTGAAACAGAGAACTGAGCCCTGTACTATAATATAATGTGCCATTTTGCAGACGCTTTTATCCAAAGAAACTTACAGTCATGCGTGCATATATATATATATATTTTTTTGTTGTGTATGGGTGGTCCCGGGGATCGAACCCACTACCCTGGCGTTACAAGCGCCGTGCTCTACCAGCTGAGCTACAGAGGACCAGGTGCAGACACATTTATGAAAGCAAAGACAAGGTCATTATTTGGGCTCTAAACACTAACAACCTACCCTTACACAACTCTTTTGCTACCCCTGCACTAAGATTTCTGCCATGGCGTTTAAATGTTTTTGGTTTACATATTCCCCCAGTCTTTGCCGCCGTTCATGTTAAGGAAGTCTAACCGTGAAATCTCCATAAGAGGTGGGAGGGAAATCACCACAATCAGAAACCAGTAGAGAAGCCCATAAAGCCTCCATGCCAGAAAAAACATCAATTTAAGCAGATTCTGAAGACATGCCCTTAAGAACCCATGACCCATTTTCTCAGCCTATACCGCTTCCTGGGTGAGAGGACACTAAACCCTCATTCTTCATCAGGTGTTGTACTGACCTTACAAACCTTCCAGGATCAATCAAATAAGACTCCAGCAGAACCTTCTTTTTCCCCTTTAGTCTCCATCAGGAACCTAGAAAGTTCTCTCAGCGTATATACTGGGCCCTCAGCCTGACTGGCTGTCAGCTCTGGATCCAATGAGCCGTCTGAAAACGAGACGCCTTGTCCTCCGGCTCCCGCGGACTCACCTCCCCCCTCTTCCTCCTCCTCCATTGGCACGGTACCGTCCTCCTCCTCCCCAGTCTCTGCCCCCCTGCACTTCCCCCTGATCAGAGCCTCTTCCCCAATGACAGGCAATATTTCCTGGGATGAGCCCACCAAGCCTTCGCCCACCGGAGTCTCTGTTACTACAGAAACCTGCCTCAGCTCATGTAGCCCAGCTGCAACCCTCCCCACCACCGCTTTCTCCACGGCCTGCGCACCACCACTTGGCCATGCACTACTACCGTGTAGCTCAGTTGGTAGAGCATGGGGCTTGCAACGCCAGGGTTGTGGGTTCGTTTCCCAGGAAAACTCCTCATGCCTGAGCTTTTTACTGCCCCTTTCCACACTGCTAACGCAAGAGGAAGGACTGAAAACACATTAAACACATTACTATGAAGTAATATAATGATGATTCATGTTTATTATTACCTGTTTTTATGGTCATGTTTTGAAATTATACTTCATTACTATAATGATTATCAATAAGCCTAAACATTAATTCAGTCACCTCTGGTCGACAAAAACGTATTTTCCTAGTACATTAATTGTCAAATTCATCAACCAGCATCGAGCACTCTGCCTTCTCAGGCAAGCGAGGGGCATGTTGAGGTAAATATGCTAACCGCCAAGGTTGCATTATGTCATTTATTGGTGGGCTGGAAGATGCAGTGTTTTTTCTTTTCTATTCAGAGGCTATTTACTCCCAATATGAGATAATTTTATATAGAAGGTTTTTATAATGCATGTTATTACTAGGGTTGAGGTTAGCGCATCTGAGTAGGGATGATTTGGGTTCAATACCTGTCCTACCTATCAATCATATTGCTGCTTGTAGCCTATAACTGATGATCCCACACTAGAAACACCCAAAACTATCTGTGCTAGCAAACCCTGTGTTCCACCCCTCCCTGTGTAACCTTGAAGTTTGTTAAGAAACAAACACTTGTCTACGAAAACAGACATGTTTAACGGATTCCGCTTGGCACCCAGCCGAGAGCACACGAAAACCACTTGCAAATTTACCAAAACTAACCAACTACTTGCGGTCTGTTCGAGAAGCAATAAACCGAGGCAGATTAGCCACCACAACTCTTATCGAAAGAGGCGACATCTGCACCAACACACCCCTCACAACAAGACAAACCTTTTTCATTAACCCAACCACCGCCTTGTTCATTCTGGATGCAGAGTCCAGATGTTCCGCTCCAACCTGTTCGCCGACCATGAGCAAAACTTCCTCCACACCTTTCTCCGGAACGGACCCGAAGCGACAGCGTTTCTTCTCCACTCGGTTGAGGCCATCACGCCGCCCTAACAAACTACCCCTACTCCCCCCTCAACTCTAAACGATAAACAGTGGAAACCAATAAACAAACCCTCAAACCATGAGAAAATACATTCAGAAAATACGCAAGAACCAAAAGAAAAAAAGAATAGTAGCCCTCCTCACGAACCACAAAACTCTCCACACAACCAACTTCTTCTTCTATGATATAATGGCGGTCCACAAAACCAACGTTAAAGGTGCATGCCGCCATCTACTGTGCTGGAGTGTGTGGTCAATCACGGTTTCCAACATTTCTAAATCCTCCTGCCTAACTCAGTACTTCTGAGAAAATAAAGAAGAGCCCCTACTAACTTCTAATAGACCCTCCCCCATCCCCCAAATCCCTTCCAAACCCCCCAACCCCGTCCAACCTCAATGACCCTACACTTCAATCTTTCCCTCTCTTCAACATACTTACAACAATATAACAACACATGCTCCACCGTTTCATCGACCGTACCCCCCAGACTCAAACCATTCCCATGCTTGCCAACCAGATGTAATGACGAGTTCAATATACAATGTCCTAAGCACAATCGAGTAAACACCACCTCTTCCTTCCTAATCTGACTTTTGAATCTTGGTCCATCAACCTTTCTGTAAAACTGTAAACTATTCATATAAATGCCGGCCCTTGTGCTCAGAGTACCATCTCTTCTGCCTCTTCTGATCTTACATTTGGCCTCACCTCTACCCAGTGGAACATTAATATCAATTATATCTCGTTTCAAAGCTCTTTTAGCTAACTGGTCTACAATTTCATTCCCTTCCACACCTGAATGTGCTGGGATCCAGCAGAATCTCACTACTAAACCCATTCTCTCAATTCTCCATAATAACATTAATAACTCCAATAGCAGGTCACTCCTATTAGATTTACCAGATGATAAACTATTCAATACAGACAGAGAATCTGACCATACTATAATTCTAACAGGTTGTACGTCCTCCACCCACTGGAGGGCAACTATTATCACCAACAGTTCAACTGAGTATACTGACAGTTCATCTGTTAGTCTTCTACATATCTGCACATAAAATTCAGGAACGTAAACGCCTGCTCCTGTGAGCCCACTATCTGGGTCCTTGGATCAATCTGTGAAAAGTGGTAGAAAAGCATAAAATCTTCTACCAATGTAATTGTCAACCAGTTTCACTATATCACTGACTTCTGACCAATCTTTCCTTTTCTCTACCAAGGTTAGATCAACAACAGGGTCTGGGAGTAACCATGGAGGAACATCCCCTATCACCACAAGAAGGGCCCAACCTCCAACTCCCTCAAACCACTCTCATCAGCAAGCTTTCCAACTGTCCAACCAAAACCACTGCCTTGTCTACTAGTATATTCCCAACAGTCATCTAGAACAGTAGCAGTGGGATGCTCAACCTCACAGCCTTTCAACCCAATAAGATAATGACCATTTTTACGCTGTATATCCAAAGGCATCTCTCCTGCCTCCACCAGTAAGGCACATACAGATGTTGATTTAAATGCACCAATACATATCCTTAAAGCTATATACTGGATTCTGTCCAGGTTCTGAAGCCAAGTCTTTACCTCTGTTCCATAAACTGTACACCAGTAATCAATTGGCGTCCTGATCAGAGCTCTATAAATATCCATCAACAATTGTCTGTCAGCACCCTATTCATAACCAGAGACCCACACAACCAACTACCGCAAAGTTAATGAATGAGAGACAGAGACATCGTTACAACACTGTACATAGCCATAATATAACGGTTCTTCTTCTTTGGAGTTTAACGGCTGTTGGCATCCAATATGTTGCATTACCGCCCCCAACTGGACTATAATATAAATCTATTTTACTTTGTGATACAAAATGGGAAAAGGGGAAAGGAACATTTAATTAAAAACCTTCCAACTAACCCTACACTCATTAAATACCCACTACCCCATTCCACTACTTTGACCCTATCTCCTCCTGCACCATGCCAACGGCCTGGGAGGACGGGTAACCACCACTCAACACACCCTGTAACTCTTCTGAAGTCTAATCTTGTATGCCCAAATACTTCTCTGCATCTGCCACCACAACATCTATTTTCTGTGATTTACGTTCCATTTCCTGCGGGTACAGTTGATAACCATTGCTATGAATGCTAAGAAGCTAACTTTACTGAAGCATATATCACTCGTTGGCCTATCCCTCTGTGCTGGCACAGATCTACTACTCACAGGGATCCTCTCAGGATCTCTCACCCTTGACCCATCCTCCTCTACTTTCTTCACTGCCTCAGCATACGACACCTTCTGCACTACTCTGACTCTAGCCACTTCAACCTGCCTCTCTCGCACCGGACACTTCAGATCCCCAGCAACATGGGCATCCCAACAGTTGACACACACAACTTTATCCACCGAAACTACACAATCCTCTATCCCATGCCCTCCTGCACACTTCCCACATCTTGGAATCTCCCTCCTACAAACTGCTGCAACATGACCATAAACGTTGCACCTGAAACAGCACAGTGGATTCGCCACAAAAGCTCTAGCAGGATAACTGATATATCATAACATGACTTTCTCTGTTAAAGACTCATAACTCAAAAGGACTGACCCCTCTGTTTCACCACGCTCACCACCGGGTCTGTGTTGCACCAAACGGCGGGAATCACAAACACCAGCAGTCTTCAACCTTAATTGCTCCACTTCTACACTTAACGCTACCCCAGAAATCACTCCTTTCAATGGTGTCCTGTTCCTAAGAGCAAAGCAAGAAACAGATCTTGACCCAAGTTGCGTGACACGGAGCGCCCACTCCCTCTGGTCAGAAGAAACACAAACAAATATCACAAGTCCACTACAGGTTACCTTCACTGATTCAACTGCACCCAACTCCTTTCCCACCCACCCTGAAACCACAAATGAATCTGTCAAAAGGTATGGATCCACTTTCTCCAAAAATGTAACTCCTACTGCACCAGATTCTTCTTTATCATGTCCATTGATGCCAGGCTCTGGTTCTGAGCTCTTCACCACACCTTCTACCTCACTTAACTCTCCCTCATTCATTTCCATTTCACCTCCAGAACTTGGTCTGACTCACTCTGTTTTCACTTGAATTATAACATTTGAAATGTCTCTATTACTTTGAAACGTTTGTGAGTGTAAAGTTTACTGTTAATTTCTGATCATTGATTTCACTTTTGTTTATTATTTATTTAACCTGCTTTGGTAATGTAACATGTTTACCATGTCAATAAAGCCCATTTAATTGAATTGAGAGAGAGTGAGAGAGAGAGAGCTCTTTAATGTATAGAGTCGACATGAGTCACTCATGGTTACTCATGGTTATGTGATGAGGTAGCCCCACTTGTGACTTTAAGACAGCCTGTTCCCAACAGTGGGGTCAGTGGGATTGGATAGGGGCATCTCTCTCTCTCTGACTGGAGGAGAGAAGTGAAATGGTGTGTCTCCTCTGGTCAACAATACTCACCTTGAGAGACTCCACAGCCTGTTGGAGCTCCTTCAGCTCCTTCTCTCTCTCCTGGAATCTCTGCTGGACTTTCTGCTGACTCATCCCCAGCTGCCTCTGTGGAGAATCACTCTTCAATGAGCTATCAAGCTTTATTTGTCGAGTAGATCAATAGTATAGTAATGTGACATAGTACCCATAGAAGTTAGGGATTAAAATGTTGAGGAACTGTCTGTTTGAAATTATTTTATCATGTTGCTATGTGAATGATTATAGTTTTTATGGTAGGCGTGCATATATCAAGGGGTTGAGGCTGAACTTTGGACTCATAAAAGGTCATTCAGAATGATAATGTTGTTTGACTTTAGAAAATGGTGATACATTTGGAGCAAACTCAATATACTCAAGGTTTGTGTTCATATTTGTTCTGCTGAGGATTGATTTCATTTGAATGATCTCATATTCAAACAGCCTTAGTTCCTACTGTATCTTTAATTCTTTGTTTATCAGACAGTCACCAACAATTAGTTCTGGTCTTACCTGTTTCTCAGTCCTCTCTGCTGCAGCTGACACTGTATCATGGCCTTTATGTTCATTCATCACACACAGCAGACAGATACACTGTTGATCGGTACGACAGAAAACCTCCAGCAGTTTGTCATGATGAGAGCAGATCTTCTCCTGTAGTTGTGCGGTGGCTTTGACCAGCTTGTGCTTCTTGAAAGCAGGGAGATTCATAGTGAGGTTGGAGTGAGTCTCACAGTAAGAGGCCAGACACACCAGACAGGACATGAGGGCTTTCTGCTTTCTGGTCCCAGTGCAGAAATCACACGCCACATCTCCAGGTCCAGCATAGCACAGAGCAGGAGGGGGAGCAGCCTGGAGTCCTGTCTTCTTCAGTTTCTCCACCAACTCAGCCAACATGTTATTTTTCCTCAGATTAGGCCTTGGAGTGAAGGTCTCTCTGCACTGAGGACAGCTATAGACCCCTTTCAGATCATCCTGATCCCAGCTTTCTTTAATACAGCCCATACAGTAGCTGTGTCCACAGGTAGTAGTCACCGGATCCTTCAGTGGACCCAGACAGATGGAGCAACAGAACAGTTCCTGATTCTCTGCCATTTTGGTGCTCTCTCCCGTAGGTTAAGCAATGGCAGTGTCAAAGATAACTTTCTGTTCAGTGTCAAAGATTACTTTGTGTTTCATGGAACTCTACACCAGAGGACAGGGAGGGGCTTCCTACTTGACTGTGTACTCTGTATGTAGAGGGGGTGTGTTTTCTTTGATAAGGAAGTGTGACAGAGTGTTGGGTAGTAGCCAGAGATGTTCAGTATTTCTCTTACATCTATTTGAAATACGTATTTTAATGACTTCTGAGTATTTTGTCATTTGAATCACACTGGGCTGAACTAAACATTTCAAAATAGTAAATACTTTTCTATACCAATTTTTTACATTGTCATTCACATTTTGCAATAATTGAAAGTTGCCCTGGATAAGAGTGTCTGCTAAATGATTACAATGTAAATGTAAATGCAAAAATTAATAATTGCAATCACTGAAAAACTCAATTTAAAGGGATTCTTCGGGATTTAGGCAATGAAGCCCTTTATCTATTTCCCCAGAGTCAGATGAACTCATGGACACCATTTTAATGTCTCTGCATCCTGTATGAAGGAAGTTTGTAGTAGTTTTGGGAGCCAATGCCAACTAGCGTTAGCGCAATGACTGGAAGTCTATGGCATGCTAGCAGTTACTATAGACTTCATAGCGCTAATGCTAGTTAGAAACTTCCTTCAAACTGTAGAGACAAATAAATGGTTCCATTCATTCATTGATTTTTAGAACATTTTCAGGTCATTGTTTGTTTTCAGTGGAAAGTCCAAATACATTATTTTTCAGATGTTGGGGGTAAAACTGGCAAATCTATAATGTTTATTTATGCTCCATAAAGTTGTCCTAGAATCTGTTGTTACCCTGACCTCTCCCACAGATTCCATCAGGTTACTACATTCAGACCATGACTTCTAACCTGCACCTGAACAGCTTCCTCCTGCCCATCGGTGCCATGAACGTCATCAGCATCCTACCTCTGCTGCTGCTGGCCCCTCTCATGGAGTGTGTCACCTCCTGCTACCTGTCCATGGAGAAAACACCCTTCTCCCACGCCAGAGTCATCAGTAAGCACACACACACGGCACAGATACACACACAAACACACACAGAGAAAGACACACACACACACAAACACACACACACACACACACACACACACACACCCTACTGGTGTACCTGCCCCCTACTGCTGTATTAGAGACAGACAAGAGACGTTTGAACCAAATGAATGCTTCTTTCTCTTCCCAGCCTTCCTCTCTTCTCTGTTCCAGGCTCTGTGATCTCCTTCCACCTGACACCCAGTCATATCTGAGGCATCTCCCTGCACTTCCTCCCCCTGTGGATATACTGCTACATAGATGACTGGAAATAGCTGATTCATTGTGTCAATCAATTCAATAACAGAGCAATTCCAATGTCATGATTTTGACTTTTATATTGAAAGATCACATTGATTCAGTAATTGATTCAGAATACAGAATTATTTGGATTCATACATGGACATGGGTGATTTAAATATTCTCATCTGATCATAAATGGATCAACAATGATCCCAGTTTCTGATTTGACTGGTTTGCCAGTACTACAGTTTACATCAAGAGAAAAAGAGACCCATTTCCAGAGGATTGCAACAGCCAAGAGGTGATCAGGTAGACAGTAAAAGTCTGAAGCCTGAGTGTCAGTCTGTATGTGCCATCATGCCATCTGTTAAGCAAGAGCACTAACAGATCTGGGACCAGGCTTTTATTTTTATTTTTACAATAAATTTAAAAAAGGGGAATTGAACCAGATCATAGGCCTACTGGAATACTGTTAATAACCCAGAAGCTCTCCATCAATATGTCTGAAATGGTTGAAATCATCTGTACCTACTGGTAATTATTGAGATATGATTTTGTACCAATCCCAAACCCAGGATAAAGGGGCTGAGTGAATGTGGTCTGGACTCTGTGGAGGAGGGTCATTGTGTCAGAGACGCTGTAGAAGGACAGAGTTCCTGCCCTGTGGTCCAGGTACACTCCTACTCTGGAGGAGCAGGGGACAGATATTTCTGTTTTTATTAGCATTGGGCCAAAACCTACAATGGGGGGGATAGCACTCCAAAGTCCAGGACTGACTGTTACCTAGAAATGTAGACTCTGGGAACATTCCTTTCCTGATGATCCCTCTATATGACACTGCTATTTCAACCCATCCACCGCTCCACTCTACCTCCCAGTAGCAGACTCCAGACAGGCCCTCTCTACACAGCACCTGTCTCCAGTAGTCAGGATAGGGCTGAGCTTTATCAGTGGCTGTCACCTTCCAGTTTCCCTCAGACAGCCTGAGTTCTGGATAAGCTGTATTCAGATCCAATGTCAGCTGGAGGACGTCTGACTGATGAACAACAAAACCCAATAAGGAAAAGAAAGAACATGTATGTTGTCTTTGAGAGGGTGTTTGAATATCACTTACAGAGGGACAACTCTTCTTTGGTCTTCGGCTAAGGAGACATTTCGAATTCTGTCACTATTAAAAAAATGCAACTTCATATCACATGTATCAAGGCAGTTGAGTTACCTGGAGGAAATGGATGTGATCCTCTGTGTGTGAGAGCTGCTCCAGCTCAGTGCTTCTCTTCCTCAGCTCAGCTATCTCCTGCTCCAGTTGCTCCAGGAGTCCTTTAACCCGTCTCGCTGCAGTCTTCTCCTGGCCTCTAATCAACCTTTTCACCTCAGTGAGTATTCTCTCAATGGACCCGATCAGTTCAGTAAAGATTGTCTCATACTTACTAACTTCTGCCTGTACAGAGCACTGATAACTCACAGAGAGAGAGGAGGGGGTCAATTTCCACTGTTACTGGATTCCAGACAACCTGTTCCCCAGTGTTGTCTTGGTACTATTTTCACAAGTGTGTGGTAAAATTTCACAACTCTTAGAACAAAACTCATCACAGATCGTCAAAAAGGCTGTTACTTTTTTCTTCAGAACTTGAAGCACATTTTCAATTGACTAAGTACAAAACACAAAACCACACAGTAACATTTTCACCAAACCTAAATCAGTGTTTCATCTAGAAATACCTTTCATATAAAGTAAATGCCCTTCACAATGCAATGCTCACAATACTTTTCATATGATTCTCTTCTCATTTGTTTAAATACATTTGACCATCACTTAATCTAACTGCGCTTAACGGTTAATCACTTAACCGTGGGGTATCTGTATATGCCATGTATGCCTGTTTGTGCATTTGTGTGGGTTTATAAAAGGGATGTCTAAGCCAGAGAGAGACAGACGTTTCATGGAACTGCTCGGCTTTCGTTATTAGATAATACAAGTCTAATTCTTGGATTCACAGGCTCCAGTTTCTTGTGTGATATGTTTGAGTTGACTACTTTCATGAGTCATATATATTTCTACAACAGCAGACGGCAAGGAACTGTTGTGTCTAATGAAGTCAGGGCCATCGTCGTTGACCATGTGGTAAACAGAGGCCTTACCATGGCAGAGGCTGCCAGATTAGTTCACCCCAATCTGAAAAGATCAACTGTCAATAAGATCATAAGAACATTTTCTCCAAGAAAACCGGTAAGTCTGAAGGATATGCACTATGCTTTACCATTACATTTACAATAAATTACATGTTGTAATGCATGTAAATTCACATAATTTGTTCCAGTATTCTTCCAGTATGATCTACTAACAGTATACTCTTGTTCTACCCTCAGAATTGACAGAAGACCCCCATGATGGTGGTGGCCGTGTGCTGACCGACCAGCAGGAGTGGGCAGTGGTGGAAATGGTGAGAGCCAGGAATGACATACGTCTGTCTGAAATAAAGCAGGCAATTGAGGAGAATGATGACACCTTTGCCAATGTGGCACCCATCAGCCTACCAACAATCACCCGCCTTTTGAAGAGGCACCAGGTATCTATGGAACACATTGACCTGGAGCCTTCTGGGAGAAACAACTGGGGGCCGAGTATGTTCAGGTACAGCACTATATAAATACACTGTATTACTGTATTACTGCTATTAATGCACATGCTACTTCACAATATCATAATGGAACTATACTGTAAAAAGAACTAACCAAAATATATTTTTAGAGGGTGATGGTGCTTGATGCTGCTGTGAACCATCACTAGTATATCTTTGTTGATGAGGCGGGCTTCAACCTGGGCCAAAACTTGGTGCCGTGGGCGGAACCCTATTTGCCGACGGGCGTCCGTCCAAGTGCCTGGACAACGTGGGGGAAACATTTCCAAGAGCAGCAGCTATCTCTGAAGATGGTGTGGTAGGACGTAGACCATTACTTGGATCCTACCACGCTGCACACCTCATTGGGTTTCTCAATGAAATGGAGCAGGCCTGTCAAGGTGAAGGGGTCACCTATGTCATTGTGTGGGACAATGTCAGGTTCCACCATTCAGAGGTGGTTCAGGCATGGTTTCAGGTCCCTCCCTGATTCGTGACCCTATTCCAGCCCCGGTACTCTCCTTCCTCAACCTTATTAAATAATTTTTTTCATCATGGAGGTGGAAGGTGTACGATCGCCATCCCCATGAGCGTGCCACCCTCCTTCTGGCCATGGAAGAGGCATGTGATGACATCAATGCAGACCAATGTCAAGCTTTGATTCAACATGCCGAAAGGTTTCTGCAGCGGTGCATGAACAATGAGGACATTTACTGATGTGGATGAGAATTTATGGCCAAATGCTCTAGATAGGCTTGATGCAAATTAATGCGTGCTAAACATTATTTTATTTTCATTCATGTAATGTTTCATTTAATGTCTTACATCTAATTACAGACAGTACTGTATGTTGCAATTATATCAGAAAAATAAAAATGTTTCCCCATGAATGATTGTAGAGGATGTCATCATTGATCACACCTTTGATTACACATTGGATAGATATCATGGAAATGATAGATTGTCAATGTTGTTGGGTAATGTAAGTGTATTGCCTAATGTAATCTGTAATTTACAGTACTGTAGCATATTACTTTCAGCACTTCTAAGGGTTATTTGAAACAATTATCTTGCAGTGATTGCTATTGGATTAACTGGTAGTTAATGATATATTTTCAATTGAGTAGTTTTAAGTTGTTTTTTGTGATTAAACCAATGCTCTCATTACATTTATATTTTGAATCAATGGTTGTGTGGTGAGAGATGTTTCCAATCCAAATGAATGCACAATGACAGGTTTTGAATGAAAGACTGGCTGCCTTACACAAGCGTGACCAGCTTGGAGTTTTATACTAAGAGTTGTGAAAATGTACCACCTGCTTGTGAAAATAGTACCAAAGTGATTAAAACAAAACCGTAATATGATTTTTGGGGATGAATTGTTAATTGATTTTTAAATAAGGAACACTGAGGGAAAACACAACAGAAGAAAAAGGGGGGACGCAACCACTACAGTGAGGGAAAAAAGTATTTGACCCCCTCTCAAATCAGAAGGATTTCTGGCTCCCAGGTGTGTTTTATACAGGTAACGAGTTGAGATTAGGAGCACACCCTTAAAGGGAGTGCTCCTAATCTCAGCTTGTTACCTGTATAAAAGACACCTGTCCACAGAAGCAAACAATCAATCAGATTCCAAACTCTCCACCATGGCCAAGACCAAAGACCTCTCCAAGGATGTCAGGGACAAGATTGTAGACCTACACGAGGCTGGAATGGGCTACAAGACCATCGCCAAGCAGCTTGGTGAGAAGGTGACAACAGTTGGTGCGAATATTCGCAAATGGAAGAAACACAAAAGAACTGTCAATCTCCCTCGGCCTGGGGCTCCATGCAAGATCTCACCTCGTGGAGTTGCAATGATCATGAGAACGGTGAGGAATCAGCCCAGAACTACACGGGAGGATCTTGTCAATGATCTCAAGGCAGCTGGGACCATAGTCACCAAGAAAACTATTGGTAACACACTACTGCCGTGAAGGATTGGAAATCCTGCAGCGCCTGCAAGGTCCCCCTGCTCAAGAAAGCACATATACATGCCCGTCTGAAGTTTGCCAATGAACATCTGAATGATTCAGAGGAGAACTGGGTGAAAGTGTTGTGGTCATATGAGACCAAAATGGAGCTCTTTGGCATCAACTCAACTCGCCGTGTTTGGAGGAGGAATGCTGCCTATGACCCCAAGAACACCATCCCCACCGTCAAACATGGAGGTGGAAACATTATGCTTTGGGGGGGGTTTTCTGCTAAGGGGACAGGACAACTGCACCGCATCAAAGGGACGATGGACGGGGCCATGTACCGTCAAATCTTGGGTGAGAATCTCCTTCCCTCAACCAGGGCATTGAAAATGGGTCGTGGATGGGTATTCCAGCATGACAATGACCCAAAACACACGGCCAAGGCAACAAAGGAGTGGCTCAAGAAGAACCACATTAAGGTCCTGGAGTGGCCTAGCCAGTCTCCAGACCTTAATCCCATAGAAAATCTGTGGAGGGAGCTGAAGGTTCGAGTTGCCAAACATCAGCCTCGAAACCTTAATGACTTGGAGAAGATCTGTAAAGAGGAGTGGGACAAAATCCCTCCTGAGATGTGTGCAAACCTGGTGGCCAACTACAAGAAACATCTGACCTCTGTGATTGCCAACAAGGGTTTTGCCACCAAGTACTAAGTCATGTTTTGCAGAGGGGTCAAATACTTATTTCCCTCATTAAAATGCAAATCAATTTATACAATTTTTGAAATGCGGTTTTCTGGATATTTTTTGGGTTATTCTGTCTCTCACTGTTCAAATAAACCTACCATTAAAATTATAGACAGATTATTTCTTTGTCAGTTTGCAAACGTACAAAATCAGCAGGGGATCAAATACTTTTTTCCCTCACTGTAACATTACAGTATGATATTCTAATGACGCAACCACTAACATTACAGTATGATTTGTAATGAGGCAACCACTAACATTACATTATGATATTCTAATGAGGCAACCACTAACATTACATTATGATATTCTAATATTCTAATGAGGCAACCACTAACATTACATTATGATATTCTAATATTCTAATGAGGCAACCACTAACATTGCAGTATGATTTCTAATATTGGAATGAGGCAACATCTAACATTACATTATAATATTCTAATGAGGCAACCACTAACATTACAGTATGATATTCTAATGAGGCAACCACTAACATTACAGTATGATATTCTAATGAGGCAACCACTAACATTACAGTATGATATTCTAATGAGGCAACCACTAACATTACAGTATGATATTCTAATATTCTAATGAGGCAACCACTAACATTATAGTATGATATTCTAATGAGGCAACCACTAACATTACAGTATGATATTCTAATGAGGCAACCACTAACATTACAGTATGATATTCTAATGAGGCACCACTAACATTACAGTATGATAGTCTAATATTCTAATGCCAGTGAGCAAATCTCCAATCTCCACCCTATTCCCTATGTAGTGCACTACTTTAGATCTGGTCAGAAGTAGCCTAGTGCACTACGTAGGGAACAGGGTGTCATTTAGGCCAGAGTCAGTAACTCCCTGGGTATGAATTCTCTCTATCTTATCTGTCTTCTATATGATGTTCTCCTCTCCTCCTCTCTTCTCTCCTCTATTCACTCTATTCTATCATCCACACCACATGCCAGCTTCAACACAATCCATTTACAAGTTAAAGACACACCTTGGAATAAATAGCAAAGGAAAACTACTACTAGATGGATTTTTTATTTTATTTATTTCCATGAATCATATTTAATAACTGAACAGTAGCAGACCTAACTTCATCTGTTCCTGACTCTGGGTAGTGGATTAAAAAGACCATCAATCTCCAATGATATTAAAGTACAATCTTGAACATAACTGATATACTGAGTGGCAAGTCAAGATATCTGCTGGGTTTTTATTGTTTGGTTAATAGCACCACCTGCTGGACAGGTTTAATGTTGCTTGACTGAGCAGTATGGGAGAATAAAAGATGCCAAATTTAGGGCCGGTTTCCCGGACATCTCCATTGAACATGCTTTTTAGTCTAGAACTAGGCTTCATCTGTGTCCGGGAAACCGGCCCATATAGTTCAATTAGCAAGTAAGTAACACTACCTGTTCCATGATACTGAGGAAAATGACATTGAGACAGAGAACCAATTGAGAAAACATTTCAATGGTTCTGAATGACAACCAACATACATTAACAGCATACATCATGATTAATGTAAATGTAGCCAATTAAAACATTGCATTTGATAAAAAATACGTTATTACGTTTTAATTAAACTCTGAAGATTAAATCAGTCAGACAAAAATAATTGTACAAAAAAATTCAGCATTTTTATCTGCGGACCATCACCACCAGCATAACTAGTATCTATGTGGACCCTACTACAGTTTAACCAGCTCAGCTATAGACTACACCAGCATGACTAGTATCTATGTGGACCCTACTACAGTTTAACCAGCTCAGCTATAGACTACACCAGCATGACTAGTATCTGTGTGGACCCTACACAGTTTAACCAGCTCAGCTATAGACTACACCAGCATGACTAGTATCTATGTGGACCCTACTACAGTTTAACCAGCTCAGCTATAGACTACACCAGCATGACTAGTATCTATGTGGACCCTACTACAGTTTAACCAGCTCAGCTATAGACTACACCAGCATGACTAGTATCTATGTGGACCTACTACAGTTTAACCAGCTCAGCTATAGACTACACCAGCATGACTAGTATCTATAGTGGACCCTACTACAGTTTAACCAGCTCAGCTATAGATTACACCAGCATGACTAGTATCTATGTGGACCCTACACAGTTTAACTAGCTCAGCTATAGACTACACCAGCATGACTAGTATCTATGTGGACCCTACTACAGTTTAACCAGCTCAGCTATAGACTACACCAGCATGACTAGTATCTATGTGGACCCTACTACAGTTTAACCAGCTCAGCAGTACCATTATAGAGATAAAACCCAGGATAGAGGGGCTGAATGAATGTGGTCTGGACTCTGTGGAGGAGGGTCATTGTGTCAGAGACACTGTAGAAGGACAGAGTACCTGCCTTGTGATCCAGGTACACTCCTACTCTGGAGGACTGAGGGCCTGATACTTTAGTCACAACATTATTGTGTCTGAACCAATAACCACCTCTACGACACTCTAAACTCCAGGACTTGTCATTCGCTCCAAATCCACCATCTGTCTCTGTTCTGCTGATGTCTTTATATGAGACTGCTGTAACAAACCACCCACTCCACTCCACCTCCCAGTAACAGCGTCCAGACAGACCCTCTCTACACAGAACCTGGTAGTAGTATGTGAATCTGTCTGGATGATCAGGATATGGTTGGACTTGGCCTGTACGTGTCACCTTTCTGTTCCCTTCAGACAGAGAGAGGAGTGTCTGTGCTGTGTTTGGGTCCAGTGTGAGCTGACAGGAATCTGGGAGAAGAGCAGAGCAGAGACCAATGAGGGGAGTTAGAACAATAAGTGAAGTCAGATACTGTATCTACCCTGTCTTTGATTAGAGCACAGCAGAGATCAAATCAGAGAAATATGAGGAGTCAGATAGATACCCAGTCTTTGATTAGATCTACTATTGCTATATATTTCTAGAGGGATTGTTAGGAGTGTCAGTAAAAAGAGACTGTTAGTTACTTCAGAATAAAGAGACTCCATTGTAAGAACTGTTCTCTGGTCTTGGGCTCTGGAGGCAGTACAACATCCACTATATTCACTACAGACACACAAACACATTCACAGAGAGAGGGAATGTTATCATCATACCATATTCCACATGTATATGACTAGTAGGGAACTTTCAATGGTCTAAAGTTGATGTTCTTATTATTTTCAACACACCTGTAGTGGAGATCTTGGTCCATTCTCCTTTAAGGACGTCTTCTAGTTTCTCTCTCAGTTCAGACACAGTCTTACTCACATCTCCAAAGTACTGAAGAGGACGGACAACGATGCTGGGTAAGTCTGAAGATACACTGGTACCGGAGAGAGACTGATATCTCTGGAGGGAGAGAGGGAGAGAGAGAGAGAACAGAACCAAATGATTGAGAGTTTCACATTGAGTTTTAATTTCATATCACATGTATCAAGGCAGTTGAGTTACCTGGAGGAAATGTATGTGATCCTCTGTGTGTGAGAGCTGCTCCAGCTCAGTGCTTCTCTTCCTCAGCTCAGCTATCTCCTGCTCCAGTTGCTCCAGGAGTCCTTCAGCTTGACTCACTTGAGCCTTCTCTTGGGCTCTGATCAGCTCCTTCACCTCAGAGCGCCTTCTCTCAATGGAGCGGATCAGCTCGGTAAAGATCTTATCACTGTCCTCCACTGCTGCCTGTGCAGAGCGCTGTTAAGAGAGAGAGAGAGACTGACTTGTCTTACTTTAATGAGCCATCCTCATTACACTAACACCCCCACCCCCACCCCTAAAAGCAATATTGCGTGACACCACAACCTTATACAGTACCCAACACCACAGTACAATACACCAACCAGCACCACATTCCAACCGTCCATCCAACCCCTCCTCTCCAGCCGTACAGACAGCCCCCCTGAGCCCCCATACCTCCTGAAACATCTCACACTGCTGATCATTTTGTACAACTCAAACTCAACCCTAAGGCGTCAACAGTAATGGCATTACCCTGGCAACACAGAAAAAACATGATGAACAGTCTGTCATTGCAGAAAACGGACACCCCTCCCCAACTCCCAGGTCAACCCGAGCCAACCAGCTATTGGTGTCCAGGGCTCCATGTAATACCCTCCACTGGAGGACCCCTGACCTTTCCAGCACTGGGAGCTTATAGAGCCCCTCCACCTATACCCTGCCATGCTCTCAGCCCCCACAACCCCCTGCCACTGATGCCCCTTCACTCCCACTAAGCTCAGAGTGTTAAAGTCAGTAAGTCCTCCGGACTCTCCTGCCAGTCCCCAGTCTCTGCTGTCACTTGCAGTGGTGGAAACGGTGGTGGCTCCTCAGGCTGCTCCAGCCTCAGTACTGCAGCATAGAAATCAGAGACCCCTGCTGTATTGAGTCTCTCCTGCCGCATGATGAAGATCTGCCGATCCAGCCCCAAAACCACCAGCCCTCCTCAACAGAGCACATGCTGGTTCCCTCCAGCCCACCTCCGTACGGTACAGTAGCCTCTGCGCTGCTTTGAGGCAGAACGCTGCCACCCTGCTCTCCAGGTCCACCAGGCCGTCCCTCCTGGACAGGCAGGTACAGCACTGCCGCCTCAGCCAGTGATGCCCAGACCGGAAAGAAATCACTGGCCAATTTATGCCATAGGGAGGATGCCGCCAAGTGTTGATGATCAGAACCCCTCCCTCTGTATGACACTTGGGAGAGGAGCCACCAAACGTCCTGGTACAGTAGCACGTTTGGTCCTTCTGTACAATGAGTCCAGGTGGGACTTCAGTCTGTACGAGACCGAAAGACCTTATAGTCCACAGAGCAATGCCACAGGCCTCCAGTTCTTTATGTCGCTTCATCCTATTTTGGGCAGGAGAGTCAAAGCCTCCCGTCTACAGCTTAGCGACAGCTCCCCCACCCTGACGCACTCACCAACACACCGTTCTGTCCAATAATTCCCAGAACTTTTTATAAAATCCACAGGCAGACCGTCTGAGAGACAGCAGCTGAGAGTTTGCAGAAAGGCCAGGGAAATGTCTATTTGATTTATCTGTGACAGAGAGAGGTTTGGAAAGGTCTGTGAGCAGAACCTGAGAAAACCCAGGATAATAATAATAATAATAATAAATATGCCATTTTAGACGCTTTTATCCAAAGCGACTTACAGTCATGTGCATACGTTTTTACATATGGGTGGTCCCGGGATCGAACCCACTACCCTGGCATTACAAGGGCACATGTCTCACAGAGGACCACAGAGTTCTGCCCTCTATAAATCAGAGTACAACTCCACAGCCTGCTGCCTCATCTCCTCACAAAAGAAGTTACCCACCCATCAGGCTCCCTCATCTCCTCACAACAGAAGTTACCCACCCATCAGGCTCCCTCATCTCCCCACAACAGAAGTTACCCACCCATCAGGCTCCTCATCTCCCCAACAGAAGTTACCCACCCATCAGGCTCCCTCATCTCCCCACAACAGAAGTTACCCACCCATCAGGCCTCATCTCCCCACAACAGAAGTTACTCACCCATCAGGCTCCCTCATCTCCCCACAACAGAAGTTACCCACCCATCAGGCTCCTCATCTCCCCCACAACAGAAGTTACCCACCCATCAGGCTCCCTCATCTCCCCACAACAGAGTTCTCACCCATCAGGCTCCCTCATCTCCCCCACAACAGAAGTTACCCACCCCATCAGGCTCCCTCATCTCCCCACAACAGAAGTTACCCACCCATCAGGCTCCCCTCATCTCCCCACACAGAAGTTACCCACCCATCAGGCTCCCTCATCTCCCCACAACAGAAGTTACCCACCCATCAGGCTCCCGCATCTCCCCACAACAGAAGTTACCCACCCATAGGCTCCTCATCTCCCCACAACAGAAGTTACCCACCCATCAGGCTCCCTCATCTCCCCGACAACAGAGTTACCCACCCACAGGCTCCTCATCTCCCCCCACAACAGAAGTTACCCACCCATCAGGCTCCCTCACTTCCCACAACAGAAGTTACCCACCCATCAGGCTCCCTCATCTCCCCACAACAGAAGTTACCCACCCATCAGGCTCCCTCATCTCCACCACAAAAAAGTTACCCACCCATCAGGCTAGATGGAAGCATAAGACCATGAATGACATTTCAGAAGATTAGTTTAGTTCTCTCCCTGGATACACCACCACATCCCTACAGGAAAACTCCTGCCTGAGCTTTTTACTGTCCCTCACACTGCTAACGCAAGAGGAAGAACTGAAAACATTACTGCGAAGTAATATAATGATGATTCATGTGTATTATTATTACCTGTTTTTATGCTCATGTTTTGAAATTATACTTCCATTACTATAATGATTATCATCGCCTGAACATTAATTCAGTCACCTCTGGTCGATAAAAACGTATTTTCCAAGTACATTAATTGTCAAATTCATCAACCAGCATCGAGCACTCTGCCTTCTCACGCAAGCGCAGGGGCATGTTGAGGTAAATATGCTAACCGCCAAAGGTTGTCTTATGTCATTTATTGGTGGGGCTGGAAGATGCAGTGTTTTTTCTTTCTATTCAGAGGCTATTTACTCCCAATATGAGATAATTTTATATAGAAGGTTTTTATAATGCATGTTTACTAGGGTTGAGGTTAGCGCATCTGAGTAGGGATTATTTGGGTTCAATACCTGTCCTACCTATCAATCATATTGCTGCTTGTAGCCTATAACTGATGATCCCCACACTAGAAACACCCAAAACTATCTGTGCTAGCAAACCCTGTGTTCCACTCCCTGTGTGAACCTTGAAGTTTGTTAAGAAACAAACACTTGTCTACGCAAAAACAGATATATTTAACTTGATTCCGCTTGGCACCCAGCCGAGAGCACACGAAAAACCACTTGCAAATTTACCAAAACTAACCAACTACTTGCGGTCTGTTAGTCAGTAATAAACGGAGGCAGATTAGCCACCACAACTCTTACGAAAGAGGCGACATCTGCACCAACACACCCTCACATAAATCCCACTCACAACAAGACAAACCTTTTCATTAACACAACCACCGCCTTGTTCATTCTGGATGCAGAGTGCAGATGTTCCGCTCCAACCTGTTCGCCGACCATGAGCAAAACTTCCTCCACACCTTTCTCCGGAACGCACCCGAGCGACAGCGTTTCTTTCTCCATTCTGCTGAGGCCATCACGCCGCCTAACAAACTACCCCTACTCCCCCTCAACTCTAAACGATAAACAGTGGAAAACCAATAAACAAACCCTCAAACCATGAGAAAATAAATTCAGAAAATACGCAAGAACCAAAAGAAAAAAAGAATAGTAGCCTCATCACGAACCACAAAGTCTCTCACACAACCAACTTCTTCTTCATGATATAATGGTGGTCCACAAACCAACGCTAAAGGTGCATGCCGCCACCTACTGTGCTGGAGTGTGTGGTCAATCACGAGTTTCCAACATTTCTAAATCCTCCTACCTAACTCAGTACTTCTGAGAAAATAAAGAAGAGCCCTACTAACTTCAATAGATCCCTCCATCCCCAAAATCCCATCCAAACCCCACCTAACCCCTGTCCAACCTCAATGACCCTACACTTCAATCTTCCTCTCTTCAACATACCTACAACAATATAACAACACATGCTCCACCTTCATCGACCATACACTCCAGACACAAACCATTCCCATGCTTGCCAACCAGATGTAATGACGAGATCAATGACAATTTTCTAACGCAATTGAGTAAACACCACCTCTTCCCCTAATCTGACCTTTGAATCTTGGTCCATCGACCTTTCTGTAAAACTGTAAACTATTCATATAAATGCCGGCCCTTGTGCTCAGAGTACCATCTCTTCTGCCACACATCTATCAAAATGGCTCTGATCTTACATTTGGCCTCACCTCTACCCAGTGGAACATTAATATCAATTATATCTCGTTTCAAAGCTCTTTTAGCTAACTGGTCTACAATTTCATTCCCTTCCACACCCGAATGTGCTGGAACCCAGCAGAATCTCACTACTAAACCCATTCTCTCAATTCTCCATAATAACATTAATACCTTCAGTTCAACTGAGTATACTGACAGTTCATCTGTTAGTCTTCTACAAATCTGCACATCAAATTCAGGAACGTAAACGCCTGCTCCTGTAGCCCACTATCTGGGTCCTTGGATCCATCTGTGAAAAGCGGTAAAAAAGCATAAAATATTCTACCAATATAATTGTCAACCAGTTTCACTATATCACTGACTTCTGACCAATCTTTCCTTTTCTCTACCAAGGTTAGATCAACAACAGGGTCTGGGAGTAACCATGGAGGAACATCCCCTATCACCACAGAAGGGCCAACCTCCAACTCCCTCAAACCACTCTCATCAGCAAGCTTTCCAACTGTCCAACCAAAACCACTGCCTTGTCTACTAGTATATTCCCCAACAGTCATCTAGAACAGTAGCAGTGGGATGCTCAACTCACAGCCTTTCAACCCAATAAGATAATGACCATTTTTTACGCTGTATATCCAAAGGCATCTCGCCTGCCTCCACCAGTAAGGCACATACAGATGTTGATTTAAATGCACCAGTACATATCCTTAAAGCTATATACTGGATTCTGTCCAGCTTCTGAAGCCAAGTCTTTACCTCTGTTCCATAAACTGTACACCAGTAATCAATTGTCGTCCTGATCAGAGCTCTATAAATATCCCTCAACAATTGTCTGTCAGCACCCCATTCATAACCAGAGACCCACACAACCAACTACCGTGAAAGTGATGGAATGAGAGAGACAGAGACATCGTTACAACACTGTACATAGCCATAATATAACGGTTCTTCTTCTTTGGAGTTTAACGGCGGTTGGTATCCAATATGTTGCATTACCGCCCCCAACTGGACTATAATATAAATCTATTTTACTTTGTGATACAAAATGGGAAAAGGGGAAAGGAACATTTAATTAAAAACCTTCCAACTAACCCTACACTCATTAAATACCCACTACCCCATTCCACTACTTTGACCCTATCTGCTCCTGCACCATGCCAACGGCCTGGGAGGACGGGACACCACCACTCAACACACCCTGTAACTCTTCTGAAGTCTAATCTTGTATGCCCAAATAGTTCTCTGCAGCTGCCACCACAATATCTATTTTCTGTGATTTACGTTCCATTTCTGCGGTACAGTTGATAACCATTGCTATGAACTCTAAGAAACTAACTTTACTGAAGCATATATCACTCGTTGGCCTATCCCTCTGTGCTGGCACAGATCTACTACTCACAGGGATCCTCTCAGGATCTGTCACCCTTGACCCATCCTCCTCTACTTCCTTCACTGTCTCAGCATACGACACCTTCTGCACTACTCTGACTCTAGCCACCTCAACCTACCTCTCTCGCACCGGACACTTCAGATCCCCAGCAACATGGGCAACCCTCCAGTTGACACACACTTTATTCACCGAAACTACACAATCCTCTATCCCATGCCCTCCTGCACACTTCCCACATCTTGGAATCTCCCTCCTACAAACTGCTGCAACATGACCATAAACGTTGCACCTGAAACAGCGCAGTGGATTCGGCACAAAAGCTCTAACAGGATAACTGATGTATCCTACCATGACTTTGTTGGGTCAAAACTCAAAAGGACTGACAGTGACTCCTCTGTTTCACCACGCTCACCACCGAGTCTGTGTTGCACCAAACGGCGGGAATCACAAACACCAGCAGTCTTCAACCTTAATTGCTCCACCTCCACACTTAACGCTACCCCAGAAATCACTCCTTTCAATGGTGCCCTGTTCCTAAGAGCAAAGCAAGAAACAGATCTTGACCCAAGTTGCGTGACACGGAGCGCCCACTCCCTCTGGTCAGAAGAAACACAAACAAATATCTCAAGTCCACTACAGGTTACCTTCACTGATTCACTGCACCCAACTCCTTTCCCCACCCACCCTGAAATTACAAATGGATCTGCCAAAAGGTATGGATCCACTTTGTCCCTACAATGTAACTCCTACTGCACCAGATTCTTCTTTATCATGTCCATTGATGCCAGGCTCTGGTTCTGAGCTCTCTTCACCACACCTTCTACCTCACTTAACTCTCCTCATTCATTTCCATTTCACCTCCAGAACTCAGTCTGGCGAATGGCTCACTCTGTTTGCACTTGAATTATAACATTTGAAATGTCTCTATTCCTTTGAACATTTTGTGAGTGCAATGTTTACTGTTCATTTCTGAATGTTTATTTCACTTTTGTTTATTATTTATTTCACTTGCTTTGTTAATGTAAACTTATCTTTCCCATGCCAATAAAGCAATTTGAATTGATTTGAATTGAGAAAGAGAGAGAGAGAGAGAGAGAGAGAGAGAGAGAGAGAGAGAGAGCTCCATGTTAATGTATAGGGGACATTAGTCAGTCAAGGTTACTCATGGTTATGTGATGAGGTAGCCCCGCCTGCGATTTCAAAATCAGTGTCGGCCCTCAGCCCAATAGGGAATGTCCTCTTGCTGTAACGGTCAAGATGTTGTTTTCTCCCTCAGTAGACCCGGGTTCATATCCCGCCGGTTACATTAAGCAGTCTATTCTCTGAAAGGGGTCCAGACAGCCTGTTCCCAACAGTGGAGCCAGTGGGATTGGATAGGGGCCTCTCTCTCTCTCTGACTGGAGGAGAGAAGTGAAATGGTGTGTCTCCTCTGGTCAACAATACTCACCTTGAGAGACTCCACAGCCTGTTGGAGCTCCTTCAGCTCCTTCTCTCTCTCCTGGAATCTCTGCTGGACTTTCTGCTGACTCATCCCCAGCTGCCTCTGTGGAGAATCACTCTTCAATGAGCTATCAAGCTTTATTTGTCCAGTAGATCAATAGTATAGTAATGTGACATAGGGCACATAGAGAGGAAGGTCTAAAATCTTGAGGAAGTCCCTTTACCATATGACATTTTCTATGTTGCTATGTGAATGATTATAGTTTTTATGGTAGGTGTACATGTATCAAGGGGTTGAGACTGAACTTTGAACTCTTAAAAGGGCATTCGGAATGATAATAGTGTTTGACTTCAGAAAATGGTGATACATTTGGATCAAACTCAATATACTCAAGGTTTGTGTTCATATTTGTTCTGCTGAGGATCAATTTCATTTTATTTCTCTCATATTCAAACAGACTTAGTTCCTACTGTATCTTTAATTCTTTGTTTATCAGATAGTAACCAACAAGTAGTTCTGGTCTTACCTGTTTCTCAGTCCTCTCTGCTGCAGCTGACACTGTATCATGGCCTTTATGTTCATCCATTGTACACAGATAACAGATACACTGCTGATCGGTACGACAGTAAACCTCCAGCAGTTTGTCATGATGAGAGCAGATCTTCTCCTGTAGTTGTGCAGTGGCTTTGACCAGCTTGTGCTTCTTGAAAGCAGGAGATTCATAGTGAGGTTGGAGGTGAGTCTCACAGTAAGAGGCCAGACACACCAAACAGGACATGAGGGCTTTCTGCTTTCTGGTCCCAGTGCAGACATCACACGCCACATCTCCAGGTCCAGCATAGCACAGAGCAGGAGGGGGAGCAGCCTGGAGTCCTGTCTTCTTCAGGTTCTCCACCACTTCAGCCAACATGTTATTTTTCCTCAGATTAGGCCTTGGAGTGAAGGTCTCTCTGCACTGAGGACAGCTATAGACCCCTTTCAGAACATCCTGATCCCAGCAGCCCTCAATACAGCTTCTACAGTAACTGTGTCCACAGGGGATAGCCACTGGCTCCTTCAGTAGATCCAGACAGACAGAACAACAGAACTGGTCCTGGTCCAGCAGAACTCCCTGCTGAGCCATTTGGACGGTTGTTCACTCTCACACAGACAGACGACACAGAGACTCAGATCAGTTTCGTTTCCTCAGAAGAGAGTTTGTGGGAGGGGAGGGACTTCCTGGTTCTGCCAGATAGGTGAGGTTAGAGGGAGGGAGGGAGGGAGGGAGGGAGGGAGGGAGGGATAGAGAGAGAACTGCGTTCAACGTGGAGAGGGAGACAAATATTTTAGTTTCTAGGTTAGGGCCCTTCATTTGGAATAAATCTAACAAATATGAGTTGTTAGAATATATAAAGGGTAACAGTTCCTATGAAGTACATTTTATAATTATTTTAATAAGCTTCATAATGCCTTATAATACACTTATGTGTTATAACACTGATTATAAGTGTCTATAATAATTCATAAGTGGTTGTAATGGGGGGTTGATATTGATGCAACATACGAGTTTAAATGAATACTGTATGTATTGACTGATCATTGAGAATGAGGTTACTTTACATTACAGTGTGGTTATTACTGTTAGGCCTAGGGGTCAGGGTTAGAGTTACTACATTCAGCAGTAACCCTAACCTAGCCATATCTAGGACTAAAAAGAGAAGACGTTTACAATCAGAGTTCTTTGTATCTCTTCTTAGTCAGACAGAAACCCCCACATATTATAGGTGGACGGGGTTATGAACATATCCAATGAATTGCTTTCTGCAACCAGATGAAATGAAACTGCCTTTCAGCAGGAAAAGCTTCTCTAATAATCCCTAACCATTGCTGGGTGTCTTCAGAGACTGAGGCTATAGAGACACACTGTCAAGTCAAATCATCTGGCTGTGCTTTCATGTCAAAACATTTATTATTTTCTATTCATAAAATTATATTCTATTATATTCTTTGATAACATATTCTATCCATAAGCTCCACTCTGTATAGTGTTAATGATGACTGTTTGTTCTGTACATTGATTGAATGGTTAGGACTATCTCACTGTATTCACTGTTTAAATCCCAAGAGACCAGGAGACCTAAAGGAAGCCTTCAACACTGTATCCCTTCATCCAGTCATAGTAAACAACCTCTGTCTGTCTGTCTGTCTGTATTTCTGTCTGTCTGTAAACACAGCCAACTTTTCTACGGTGGTTGTTGTTGCTATCAGTGCTGCACAACTATTTTCAGGTCTCTCCAGAGATGGTCGATCGGGTTCAACTCCAGGATCTGGCTGGACCACTCAAGGACATTCAGAGACTTGTCCCAAGCCACTCCTCGCCTTGGCTGTGTGTTTTTAGGGTTGTTGTCTTGTTGGAAGTTGAACCTTCGCCCCAGTCTGAGATCCTGAGCGCTCGAAGCAGGTTTTCATCAAGGATCTCTGTACTTTGCTCTGTTCATTTTTTCCTCGATCCTGGCTATTCTCCCAGTCCGTGCCTCAAAAACATCCCCACAGCCTGATGCTGCCACCACCATGCTTCACCATAGGGATGGTGCCATGTTTTCTACAGACGTGACGCTTGGCATTCAGGCCAAAGAGTTCAATCTTGGTTTCATCAGACCAGAGAATCTTCTTTCTTATGGTCTGAGAATACTTTAGGATCCTTTTGGCAAACTCCAAGCGGGCTGTCATGTGTCTTTTACTGAGGATTGGCTACCGTCTGGCCACTCTACCATAAAGGCCTAATTGGTGGAGGGCTGCAGAGGTGGTTTTCGTTCTGGAAGTTTCTCCCATCTCCACAGAGGAACTCTGGAGCTCTGTCAGAGTTACCATCGGGTTCTTGGTCACTTCCTTGACCAAGGCCCTTCTCCCCCGATGCTCAGTTTGGCCAGGCGGCCAGCTCTAGGAAGAGTCTTGGTGGTTACAAACTTCTTCCATTTAAGAATGATGGAGGCCATTGTGATCTTGGGGACCTTCAATGTTGCAGAAATGTTTTGGGACCCCTTCCCCAGATCTGTGCCTCAACACAATCCTGTCTCAGGGCTCTACGGACAATTCCTTCACCCTCATGGCTTGGTTTTTGCTCTGACATGCACTGTCAACTGTGGGACCTTATATAGACAGCTGTGTGCCTTTACAAATCATGTCCAATCAATTGAATTTACCACAGGTGGACTCCAATCAAGTTGTAGAAACATCTCAAGGATGATCAATGGAAACAGGATGCACCTGAGCTCAATTTTGAGTCTCATAGCAAAGGGTCTGAATACTTATGTAAATAAGGTATTGTTGTATTTTCAATAAGTGTGTAAAAATAAAAACCTGTTTTCGCTTTGTCATTATGTGGTATTGTGGGTAGAGTGGATGAGGAAAATGTTTTATTTAATCAATTTTAGAATAAGGCTGTAACGTAATAAAATGTTGAAAAAAGTCAAAGGGTCTGAATACTTCCCGAATGCACTGTATGGCAGCTAGAAATCAAAACTGGATGGTCTTCAGAGATAGATGGGAGGGGGCTTCGAGCTGAAGGCGGGGACTAAAAACAAACAAAAGATAACTAATGTAAAATGTAGTGTCTGGGAAATGTATGTAGTATGTACATTTATAAGCCGGAAGTGGAAGCCTAAGTATTGTTTGTCCATTAGTTTAGGAGGGGTGGTAGGGTTAGGGGGAAATAATAAAGAAGGAAAATATATTTAAAATAATATTTACAAAACTGTTATGATTTAACTGGATGAGAACCCAAATGCAGACAAGTACACCAAGCCAGAGAAGATTTAGCAGGTTTATTTACAATGTTCAATAGTCCAGGTTTCCAATAATAGGGGAAGAGCAAGTCCAGGTTACAGGGAGGGTAACAGATCCAGGTCAGGGCAGGTGTGGTACCGTAATGTCCTAGTGTCCGTGGTGAGTCCAAAAGAGAGGTCCCAGTGGAGAGCAGGATGGTGGTGGCAGGAGGAAGCGGGAGGCAGGAGTCAGGTCCCAAATATCTGTGGCACAGGAGAAAAGTAAATAGACAGGCCAAAAACACAAGGAGCGAAAAACAGACAGGTTGAGTCAGCAGCGAGACTAACATGGTCTGCCTTGACTATGATTTGACGATGAGTGGTAAGTTTGACCGGGTCTTAAAGGCTGAGGTGATTATGGTGAATGAGCTGCAGCTGGAACCCTGACTCCCGCACACCAGACTTCACTCCTGCAATCAAGGACAGACAGAGGGGAGAGAGAGAGCAGAGAGAGACTACCTAGCAGCAGTAGGCCTAACAGTACCCCACCTCACGGACGCCACCTGGCGGCCGACGGGTTTATCGGGATGTAACCGAAACTCTCGGACCAGAGCAGGATCCACAATGAAGTTCCTGGGCACCCAGGAACGTCTCCTCAGGACCATAACCTCCCAATCCACCAGGTACTGAAACCACGACTCGCGGCGAACATCCAGAAGTCGCCGGACAGTGTAGACCGGACCCCCACCTCACGATCCTGGGCGGAGGAGGGGGACGAGAGGGCGGGCACAGAGGGCACGAACAGGCTTAATCTGGGAAACATGAAAGGTGGAATGAACCCGTGAGGGAGGCAGGAAGCTGTAGCTTAACTGCGCAGGGTTAACAATAGACAGTATCTTGAACGGGTCCTATAAAACGAGGCTCCATCTTCTTAGACTCCACCTTCAATGGAAGGTCACGTGACTTAAGCCATACCTCTTGACCAGGAGAGTAACCGGGAGCCTGGGACCGGTGACGGTTCGCTTGCCTCTGCATGTACGCCGAAGCTCGGGACAGAGCTACCCTGGCCTTCCTCCAGACCTGGAAGCAGCGGGCGCATGTGGGACTGCACCGAGGGTACTGCCAGTTCCCTCTCTTGAGAAGGGAACAGGGAGGTTGATAACCCAGAGCACACAGAAAAGGAGACAAACCAGAGGAAGCGTTAGTCAAGGTGTTAGAGCATTCTCCACCCAGGGGAGCATGGAGCTCCATGACCCAGGGTTAGACCCTGGACACAGCGGAGACGGTCTCCATCTCCTGGTTCGCTCTCTCGGCTTGCCCGTTGGTCTGGGGGTGATATCCAGAGGACAGGCTGGATGTGATGCCCAAAGCTTTACAGAAAGCTTTCCACACCTGGGAGACAAACTGGGGACCCTGTCAGAGACAATATCCGTGGGTAGACCATGAGAGCGGAACACATGTTCAACCAAAATATCAGCCGTCTCTCTGGCAGTGGGCAGTTTAGGTAGGGCCAAAAAAGAGCAACTTAGAAAACGATCAATCACTGTAAGAATGACAGTCTTTCCAGACGAGGGGGAAAAGTCCAGTGACAAAATCCATAGCGATGTGCGACCAGGGCCGGCTGGGCATAGGTAGAGGTCGAGATGACCAGTGCTGGCCTGGGTGGAGTTCTTACTTTGTGCACATACCGTATAAGCAGCAATGAAGGCTCGAGTGTCCGCTCCATCGTGGCCCACCAGAACTTCCGCCGACAAAGTCAAGGGTCCGCGAAACTCCAGGGTGACAGGTAAGGGGAGACGAGTGAGCCCACTGAAGTACCTGGGAGCGAGCAGACTCAGGGACAAACATCCGTTAGGAGGACCCCTCCCAGGGTCAGCTTGACGATGTTGAGCCTGTCTAACAATCCCCTCGATGTCACATGTGATGGCCGCAATACTGCAGGTAGGAGGCAAAATGGGTTCAGGGTTACTACCAGTATCAACAGCCGAATGAACACGAGACAGGGCGTCAGGCTTGACGCTGCGTGACCCAGGACGGCAAGACAGAGAAAAATTGAATCTCCCAAAAAAATAGTGCCCACCTGGCTTGACGGGGTTGAGCGCTTCGCTGACTGGAGGTGTTAGATTCTTATGATCCGTCCAAAACGATGAAGGGTTGTTCCCCTCCAACCAATGTCACCACTCCTCGAGAGCCAGCTTAACGGCGAGCAGTTCACGATTGCCAACATCATAATTCCTCTCTGCCTGAGAAAGTTTCCTAGAGAGAAAAGCACAGGGATGCAGTTTGTTATCTTCAGGAGAACGTTGTGACAACACCCGCACCTACCCCAGTGTCGGATGCATCCACCTCCACGACAAACTGGCGGTCGGGGTCCGGCTGCATCAGAATGGGAGCCGAGGCGAAGCGATGTTTCAGTTCTTCGAACGCTGATTCGGCCCCTTCATTCCAAGCGAACGGTCGTGAGATGGAGGTGAGAGCGGTGGAGTGGCGCGCAATGCGGCTGTAGTCTTGATGAACCTCCTATAGAAGTTCGCAAACCCCAGGAATCGTTGAAGTTGTTTGCGTAGAGGGGCTGCCAGTCCGTGACAGCAGAGATCTTAGCTGGGTCCATCCGCAACTCCCCGAGCTATGATCGTAACCCAAAAAAGAGGTCTCAGACACATGAAATTCACATTTCTCCATCTTCACAAACAGTTTGTTCTCCAACAACCTTTGCAACACCTGGCGCACATGCAGTTCATGTTCCTGGGAGGACTCTGAGAAAATCAAGATATCATCCAGATAGACAAAAACAAACCGATTCAACATGTCCCAAGGACATCATTGACTAGTGCCTGAAAAACAGCAGGGGCATTGGACAACCCAAAAGGCATAACCAGATACTCAAAATGTCCCAAGGGTGTGTTGAAGGCAGTCTTCCATTCATCACCCTTACGAATGCGCACCAGGTGATACGATTTCAGATCCAGTTTCGTAAAGATGGTAGCACCAAGAAGGAGGGGAAAAGCAGAATTAATCAAAGGCAGAGAATACTTGTTCTTAATGGTGATGTTGTTAAGTCCACGGTAATCAATACAGGGTCTGAGGGTCTTATCCTTCTTACCAACAAAAAGAATCCCGCTCCTACAGGTGACGAGGAAGGACGATAATACCTGCCGCCAAGGAGTCCCGACGTAGTTCTCCATAGCCTCCGTCTCCGGCCGGGAGATTGTACAGGCGACTGCTGGGGAGCGGGCTCCTGGCTGGAGGTCAATGGCGCAGTCGAAGGCCGGTGAGGAGGAAGAGAAGTAGCTCTGTGTTTGCAGAAAACGGATGCCAGGTCATGATACACGTCCAGGAACAGCAGAAAGATCAATGGACTCCAGTGGAGGTTGAGGCACAGTACTGGCAGGAGTCTGAGCAGAACACAAACAATTCACATGACAAAATGTGCTCCATGAAACAATTCTACCTGTCACCCAATCAATGTGTGGGATTGTGTCTTATGAGCCAGGGGGATACCAAGGACCAGGGGGGTCTGTGGGCAGTCGATAATATGGAATTGAATGTTCTCCTGATGATTTCCGACACTCTAAGACAAACAGGAACAGTCCGATGGGTAATACTGGTCAACAATTGTCCATTTAGACCCTTAGCCTGCAGCGGACAGTCCATAGGAACAGTCTCAAATCCATTTGTTGAGCCCACTCTATCCAAAAAGCTTACCGGGCACCAGAGTCAATCAGCGCACTAACCGAGAAATTCTGGGACTGCTACTGGAGGGATGCCTGAGCAGAATGGGGAGAAGAGGAAGAATCCACTGCTCGGCTCACCAAAACTTCTCCCATTAATTGATGAGCCGGCTTTTCCCCGGACGAACTGGGCAGGAAGGAACGAAATGACCAGCTTCTCCACAATACAGGCAGACCCGAGCCTGAATCGACGGCACGCTCCTCTGAGGACAACCGTGCACGACCCACCTCCATGGCTTCGGGTTCAGTGCTCGTATCGCCTCGGGAAGACACGGCTCTCCGTAGGGAAGATGCGGGAAGGAGTTTGTTGATGACAGACAGGTTGCTTGGAACTAACACTCCTCTCCCGGGCGGCGCTCCCGAACCGATTATCCAACCTGATGGTGAGTGAAATAAGATTATCCAGCGTAGGCGATTCATCATGACACCAATTCATCTTTTAAAGTCTCAGACAAAGCATTGATGAACACCTTGTAATGCCTCGTCTTTCCAACCACTCACTGCTGCTAAAGTCCAAACTCCACTGCCATCTCTGCCACACTGCGAACCCCCTGCCGAAGAGAAAACAACCGCTTCGCAGCCTCCTTGCCTCGTCGGGGTGGTCAAAACCTTCCTCACCTCAGTGGTGAAGGCAACGTAAGCGTTGCAAATGTCCGACTGACTCTCCCAGACCGCGGATCCTCAGGCACGAGCGGAACCGCTAGTAGAGTTGATAAGGTAGGCACTACGGGCTCTTTCTGAGGCGTAGGTGAGGGGCTGTTGTTCAAACACTAACGAGCATTGAGTCAAAAACCGCCACAGGTTCCCATGTTCCCGCCATAGCGCCTGGAGCAGGAACAAAAGGCTCTCTGATCTGGCCTGAAGGGGGTAGTAAGGGCAGACACTTGATTGGTGAGTAATTGAACCTGATTAAGCAGCACCTGACTGTCCTCGGCAATCGTCTTAAACAGGGTATCATGTTGGCCAAGTAAAATGCCCTGATTGGCTATGGCAGTCCAAATTTGAGTGCACTCTGGGGTGGTATCCGAGCTACTGTCTGCTGGGTTCATGTTGGTCAGATCATACTGTTATGATTTAACTGGATAGAACCCAAATGCAGACAAGTACACCAAGCCAGAGAAGGTTTAACAGGTTTATTTACAATGTTCAATAGTCCAGGTTACAGGGAGGGTAACAGATCCAGGTCAGGGCAGGTGTGGTACCGTAATGGCCTAGTGTCCGTGGTGTGTCCAAAAGAGAGGTCCGGTAGTGGAGAGAAGGATGGTGGTGGCAGGAGTGAAGCGGAGGCAGGAGTCAGGTTCCTAATATCTGTGGCACAGGAGAAAAAGTAAATAGAACAGACCAAAAACACAAAGAGCAAAAATAAACAGGTTGAGTCGGCAGCGAGACTAACATGGTCGTCTTGACTATGATCTGACGATGAGTGGTAAGTTTGACCGGGTCTTAAAGGCTGAGGTGATTATGGTGAATGAGCTGCAGCTGGAACCCTGACTCCCGCACACCAGACTTCACTCCTGCAATCAAGGACAGACAGAGGGGAGGGAGAGAGCAGAGAGAGAGCTACCTAGCAGCAGTAGGCCTAACAACAGAATGAGCCTGTTTGTCTACTGTGAATAAACTTAGCCGTGGCATACGCACCTGAATGCACTCATGATTCCTATGCGCATCAAAATTACAATCTGTTTCCAGGAATGTTGTTGTGAAAGCCTAACTCTGTAATATACTTTTTTATAACTTAGCTAATCATGTTGGCAATAGAACCAGATGATGCCATCTTCCTAAAAAATGTCTCAGGTGTTGTCAGGCCATTGTTCTGATGTTTGAAGCTCCTCAAGTTGAGGAATTTCACACCTCTGTGTGGGGGTTTCACAAGGCGTTAGGTTTAGATAGGAATTATAATTATGTCCAGTAGTCTGAATTGTGGCATGGATGAGGCTCAGTTTGTAGAGCATGGTATTTGCAATGCCAGGGTTTAGGGTTTGATTCCCACTGGGGGGCAGGTATGAAAAAAATAATTACACAAAAATATATTAAGTCACTCTGGATAAGAGTGTCTGCTAAATGACTAAAAATAAACTACATGGGTGCCCAAGGGCGCTGTTACTTATCTGAAAAATGTTGCAATGCTGTGTTGATCTGCTGTGGAGGTGTTTTTCCCAGCATTGCAACCTCCCTCCTCCCTGACCCAACAGCATAATGCAAGGAGAATGGCATGTTATATAGAAATATTGATTTGGAGAATGGCGTGTTATATATGAACATTCATTTGGAAGACAATTGCCCACCCAAGGTGTTGTCGCCTAGGCCATTGCTCTGATGTTTGAGGCTCATCTAGCTAAGGGATTTCAGCATGTCTGTGTGTGGTTTACACAATATGTAAGTTTTATGTCCAGAAGTCTGAAATTAATATATTTCCAGATTATGGTTGGGGGGCATATAAAGAGCAACATATGTGAAGATCAGCAGGCTCTGACGTTTTTTGGGCTAAAATATAGACATCCAGAAAGGTCTCAGGACAAGGCCCAAAATGAAGCCTGGTCTTAAATTTGAGGTGCTTTTGGGTGAGAGCATTAGATCCGGTAAGGATAGAAAAATATTTCAACCACAGGAACGCTCCTAAGGTTCTCCCGATCTGTGCAAGCCTACCGCATGACCATGTGGAATTAATCCTTAACAGTGAAAACAGGGTGCATTTATTCAAACAGTTGACCGTGAACTCTTTTCCATAGAAATACATTGCCTGACTGCCCTAACTTCAACTTGATGCCTATGTGGGTTTATATTGCCATATCAAACTGTCTTTGTCAACCCATCAGGCCACTATAAGGATTACCTGTGTTGAGTTTAAGCTTCCTGGAGCAACCGGAAGTGGGAAGATTGACCCTAAACATGGTTTAGATGTATCCACCAGCAGATAGTGAAAACGCTACATTCAACCCTCTGTAAAAAGTTTAGTTTTTCACGGATTGACCTGAAACTCAGGATTCTGTAAGAGCTTGTCCCAATGAGGATATGTGTTTAATTACAGCTTCCTTTGACAACCGGAAGTGCCCTTACATTGTGGTCATAGGTGCTGTTTCGAAGGGTTAAAAAGGTCACATCCTTCCAAAATGTCACATGTGTGATTAGGCAACCCTCATGAACCCGTACATATTAGAAAACCAGGTTTTTATCCGTTTGTTTTTTTATAAAGCTAGAAAAATATATATATAAAAAAAAAAAAAAAATATGAAGAAAATATGCATCACTAACTGTAAGTGGCTCTGGATGAGAGTGTCTGCTAAATGACTACCAAAAAAAAATATTCATAAATATGAAAATGAAAAAAAAGACGACTACCAGGTGAACGCATAACTTACCACGTGCCCGTAGCCAAACACGTCTTTAAATGACCAGTGGGGTCGAATCCGGTGGGGGTGTGATAACTGCCTGAATGGAGGTGAAGCTCACTTAATCTACTTTGAAGCAGAAAAAAATATGAACAATTATTTTTTCAAAAATATGAAAATGAAAAAAAAGAAGACATGGGGGGCGTACGACGCACTCGCTAAGCCGGACCGGCACATTGAACGCGGGTCGGCGACTCCCGCTTCCAGGAGCCCCCGAAAACGTGGACGGATCTGCCGAGTAAGAAATGATACTGGGAGGAGACAGAGAGAGGGAGAGGGGACTCTCTCCAATCCCACTGACCTCACTGTTGGGTACATGCTGTCTGGACATTAAAACAGACCCAGTTGCTAGGTCAACCAAGCATAGACAGATAAGATAGAGAGACAATTCATACCCAGGGGAGTTACTGACTCTTGCCCAAATGACACCCTGTTCCCTACGTAGTGCACTAGGCTACTTCTGATCAGATCTAAAGTAGTGCACTACATAGGGAATAGGGAGATTTGCTCACTGTCATTAGAATGAAGATTTCCATACAGGAGTTACTGTCTCTGTCCCAAATCTCTCCCTGTTCCCTACGTAGTGCACTAGGCTTCTTCTGACCAGATCTAAAGTAGTCTTCTAGATTTTACATGTTTTCTCCTGTCGTTAGAAAATGACAATATGGTAATGACTTTAGTGGTTTCCTCCCCCTTTGTTTTTATTGGTTGTGTGTTATGTGTGTTGTTGTGTTAGGTTTTCCCCTGTGTTCCTAATGGAAAATCCATTAACAATGAATCACAAACAAATTATATTCCAGTTGTGTTTAGACAACTTCATGGCTGACATCCCCCAGTTCTGTTAAGACCCATTGAACTGGGTAACATTCTAAATGGTCACTTGTATTGATAGTCCATACTGGGCCTAACTGGGGTTAACCATACTGGAGGGTTTCTTTCTGCACACATATTCCCTCATCTCCAGAACTTTACCTGATGTCTCTCTCTCTCTCTCTCTCTCTCTGTCTCTCTCTCTCTCTCTCTCTCTCTCTCTCTCTCTCTCTCTCTCTCTCTCTTAAAGGACTCCTGGAGCAACTGGAGCAGGAGATAGCTGAGCTGAGGAAGAGAAGCACAGAGCTGGAGCAGCTCTCACACACAGAGGATCACATCCATTTCCTCCAGGTAACTAAACTGCCTTGATACATGTGATATGAAGTTGTATTTTTTAATAGTGACAGAATTCGAAATGTCTCCTTAGCTGAAGACCAAAGAAGAGTTGTCCCTCTGTAAGTGATATTCAAACACCCTCTCAAAGACAACATACATGTTCTTTCTTTTACTTATTGGGTTTTGTTGTTCATCAATCAGACGTCCTCCAGCTGACATTGGATCTGAATACAGCTCATCCAGAACTCAGCCTGTCTGAGGGAAACTGGAAGGTGACAGCCACTGATAAAGCTCAGCCCTATCCTGACTACTGGAGACAGCTGCTGTGTAGAGAGGGCCTGTCTGGAGTCTGCTACTGGGAGGTAGAGTGGAGCGGTGGATGGGTTGAAATAGCAGTGTCATATAAAGGGATCATCAGGAAAGGAAAGGTCCCAGAGTCTACATTTCTAGGTAACAGTCAGTCCTGGACTTTGGAGTGCTATCCCCCCCATTATAGGGTTTGGCACAATGCTAATAAAACAGAAATATCTGTCCCCTGCTCCTCCAGAGTAGGAGTGGACCTGGACCACAGGGCAGGAACTCTGTCCTTCTACAGTGTCTCTGACACAATGACCCTCCTCCACAGAGTCCAGACCACATTCACTCAGCCCCTTTATCCTGGGTTTGGGATTGGTACAAAATCATATCTCAATAATTACCAGTAGGTACAGATGATTTCAACCATTTCAGACATATTGATGGAGAGCTTCTGGGTTATTAACAGTCTTCCAGTAGGCCTATGATCTGGTTCAATTCCCCTTTTTTAAAGTTATTGTAAAAATAGAAATAAAAGCCTGGTCCCAGATCTGTTAGTGGTCTTGCTTAACAGATGGCATGATGGCACATACAGACTGACACTCAGGCTTCAGACTTTTACTGTCTACCTGATCACCTCTTGGCTGTTGCAATCCTCTGGAAATGGGTCTCTTTTTCTCTTGATGTAAACTGTAGTACTGGCAAACCAGTCAAATCAGAAACTGGGATCATTGTTGATCCATTTATGATCAGATGATAATATTTAAATCACCCATGTACATGTATGAATACAAACAATTCCGTTTTCTGAATCAATGTGGTCTTTCAAAATAAAAGTCATCATCATGACATTGGAATTGCTCTACTATTGAATTGATTGACACAATGAATCAGCTATTTCCAGTAATCTATGTACCAATATATATTTAGACAAATAGATTATACATAAAACACTCCCACACCACATCCATTTAGACCAATAGACGACACATAATACACCCACACATTATATTGGAGCAGGAAGGAACACAAAGGTTGAAGTCTATGACCGTCTAAACCAGTGGTATTCAAAGTCGGGGTCGCGACTCCTAGTGGGGTCAAGGGGGAAACAAAAAATGAAGAGTACAGATTATTGGATGGGACAATATACAAAAGTTTTTGAGAAAGATCATTATTGAGTAAATGTATTTATTCTGATGAATACCGCTGATCTAAACTGACCGTCTAAAACTGACTGTTGAATACCGCTGATCTAAACTGACTGTCTAAAACTGACTGTCAATTAAATGAATACACAGTACATACAATATATATATACAAAAGTATGTGGACACCCCTTCAAATTAGTGGATTTGGCAATTTCAGCCACACCCGTTGCTGACAGGTGTATAAAATCGAGCACACAGCCATGCAATCCCCATAGACTTGATTTGATTTATTAGGATCCCCATTAACCGACGCCAATGGCAACAGCTAGTCTTACTGGGGTCCGACATATAACAAAAAATACATTACAGACAAAATACTTTACAATTTACATACATTAACATGTAGTGTGTGTGTGTGCATCTATCAGTTACACATACATGTCAGTACATACACACAACAAGTAGGTCACATGGGGGAGAGGCGTTGTGCCGTGAGGTGTTGCTTTATTTGTTTTTTATATAATATAATATGCCATTTAGCAGACGCTTTTATCCAAAGCGACTTACAGTCATGTATGCATACATTTTTACGTATGGGTGGTCCCGGAGATCGAACCCACTACCCTGGCGTTACAAGCGCCGTGCTCTACCAGCAGAGCTACAGAGGACCACGGTTTGCTGTTCACTTGCACTATATAAGATGGAAGGGAGTTCCATGCTATCATGGGTGGCTCTGTATCCTGTAATACTGCACGTTTCCTTGAATTTGTCATGGACCTGGGGACTGTGAAAAGACCCCTGGTGGCATGTCTGGTGGGATAAGTGTGTGTGTCAGTGAAGTGTGTGTGTGTCACTGAATTTCCAACACATTAATGTTTCTTATAAAAACAAGGTGACATAGTCAGTCTTTACTCAACTCTTAGCCAAGAGAGACTGGGATGGATACTATTAATATCAGCTCTCTGATTACAATGAAGAGCAAGATGTGCTGCTCTGTTCTGGGCCAGCTGCAGCTTAACAAGTCTTTCTTTGCAGCACTTGACCATATGACTGGACAATAATCAAGATAAGGCAAAACTAGAGCCTGCAGGACTTGCTTTGTTGAGTGTGGTGTCAAAAAAGCAGAGCATCTCTTTATTACGGACAGACCTCTCCCCATCTTTACATCCATTGAATCTATATGTTTTGACCATGACAGTTTACAATCTAAGGTAACACCAAGTAATTTAGTCTCCTCAACTTGTTCAATAGACACACCATTCATTACCAGATTCAGCTGAGGTCTAGAACTTAGGGAATGATTTGTACCAAATAAAATGTTCTTAGTTTTAGAGATGTTCAGGACCAGTTTATTACTGGCCATCCATTCCAAAACAGACTGCAACTCTTTGTTAAGGGTTTCAGTGACTTCATTAGCTGTGGTTTCTGATGTGTATATGGTTGAATCATCAGCATACATGGACACACATGCTTTGTGTAATGCCAGTGGAAGGTCACTGGTAAAAATTGAAAAGAGTACAGGGCCATGAGACAAACATTGGCAGTAGAATGGCCTTACTAAAATGCTCAATGACTTTCAACGTGGCACCGTCATAGGATGCCACCTTTCTAACAAGTCAGTTTGTCAAATTTCTGCCCTGCTAGAGCTGCCCTGGTCAACTGTAAGTGCTGTTATTCTGAAGTGGAAACGTCTAGGAGCAACAACGGCTCAGCCGCAAAGTAGTAGGCCACACAAGCTCACACAACGGGACCACTGAGTGCTGAAGCGCGTAGCACTTAAAAATCGTCTGTCCTCGGTTGCAACACTCACTACTGAGTTCCAAACTCCCTCTGGAAGCAACGTCAGCACAAGAACTGTTCGTCAGGAGCTTCATGAAATGGGATCCGTGGACGAGCAGCCGCACACAAGCCTAAGATCACCATGCGCAATGCCAAGCTTCGGCTGGTAGTGTAAAGCTCGCCGCTATTGGTCTCTGGAGCAGTGGAAACGTGTGATGAATCACACTTCACCATCTGGCAGGCCGACTGACGAATCTGGATTTGGCGGATGCAAGGAAAACCTACTTGCCCCAATGCATAGTGCTAACTATTACGTTTTGTGGAGGAGGAATAATGGTCTGGGGCTGTTTTTCATGGTTTGGGCTAGACTCCTTAGTTCCAGTGAAGGGAAATCTTAACGCTACAGCATACAATGACATTCTAGATGATTCTGTGCTTCCAACTTTGTGGCAACAGTTTGGGGAAGGCCTTATTTGTTTCAACATGACAATGCCCCCATGCACAAAGCGAGGTCCATAGAGAAATGGTTTGCCGAGATCGGTGTGGAAGAACTTGACTGGCCTGCACAGAGCCCTGACCTCAACCCCATCGAACACCTTTGTGATGAATAAGAACGCCAACTGCGAGCCAGGCCTAATCGCCCAACATCAGTGCCCGACCTCACTAATGCTCTTGTGGTTGAATGGAAGCAAGTCCCCGCAGCAATGTTCCAACATCTAGTGGAAAGCCTTCCCAGAAGAGTGGAGGCTGTTATAGCAGCAAAGGGGGGGACAAACTCCATATTAATGCCCATGATTTTGGAATGAGATGTTCGATGATTAGGTGTCCACATGCATTTGTCCAGCGCTACAGGGGACTAAGGTAGTGTAGAGGTCACAACACTGTTTCTATGGAGACTGTTGTGGAGGAGCGTTCCATGGTGTCGTAGAATCACAGGCAGGTCTTGTACTGCAGGAGTTTCTCTGCCAGAAGGCTGCTTCCTACTCCTCTACTCTGCACCACACTCAGGTCTAGGTTCCTGGGACACAGGGGAGGAGAGACTGCTAGGGTGGATCTGTCTCAATACTGTCACCTGCCTCAATACTGTCATCTGTCTCAATACTGTCACCTGTCTCAATACTGTCAGCTGTCTCAAATACTGTCACCTGTCTCAATACTGTCACCTGTCTCAGTACTGTCAACTGTCTCAATACTGTCACCTGTCTCAAAACTGTCACCTGTCTCAATACTGTCACCTGTCTCAATACTGTCACCTGTCTCAATACTGTCTCAATACTGTCACCTGTCTCAATACTGTCACCTGTCTCAATACTGTCACCTGTCTCAATACTGTCACCTGTCTCAATACTGTCACCTGTCTCAATACTTTCACCTGTCTCAATACTGTCACCTGCCTCAATACTGTCACCTGTCTCAATACTGTCACCTGTCTCAATACTGTCACCTGTCTCAATACTGTCAGCTGTCTCAATACTGTCACCTGTCTCATCTGCACAGACTATATTAATACTTTGTTCAGGTCACCTCAAGGGGTTCAAGGAAATTCTCAAATTTGTATCACTGAAAATCCTCATGTCCTTTGCCTCATCTACAGTGACTATATTGATACATGATAGGTTGTCATACTGGACCTGGAAGATATCCACCAGAACACCCGAGTGTTTATGGTCATCAACATGGCTAAGAAGAAGAAGAAATGCTCCAGATTCCCTTCATGCAGTGTGTTTGGGTACAAGTTACCTGTAGTTGGACAGGAGAACAGTGCTATCAGTGGCCATAGGACTGAATCACCATAATGCAGACAGAACCCCATCAACCATTCCAACATGAATGGATGTTCCTCTTCAGTTTCTATGGTTACGATGATGCATCTGTTAGTGAAGCCTTTACCTCCAGAGAGTAGGTAGACCAGCTGGATGATGAGGGCTCCCAGGAAACAGCTCCCTCTGTAGGACAGGGGGAGGAAGTGCAGGGAGATGCCTCTGATATGACTGGGTGTCAGGTGGAAGGAGATCACAGAGCCTGGAACAGAGAAGAGAGGAAGGCTGGGAAGAGAAAGAAGCATTCATTTGGTTCAAACGTCTCTTGTCTGTCTCCTAATACACCAGTAGGGGGCATCCTAACCCTAGCTTCCAGAGTTCAGAATACTATCCTCCGTGTTGGCAGTTGGTTCCAACACTCCACATTCTAACTTCATCCTAACTACATATGGTGTCCATCGACATTCAAATCTCAAACCCCAGTTTGTCTCTGTGTACGAACAATGTAGCAGCAATAGGTGCTGTCAGAAATACGTGCTCAGCCAGCCCCAGTAGGATGTACTGGGGGAGCCAGCTGGAAGCAGGCCATGGAGGACACCTGGAGCACCTTCCTGACAGGGCCTGCTCCGTCAGAGGATAGCCCTTCCTGTGGACCTCAGACAGGCCCGCTACCAGGACAGACTGGGCCGCACACGCATGACCCAGCACTGAGAGAGGAGAGGAGGGAGGGGACAGGGAGAGAAACAGAGAGAGAGAGGGAGAGAGAGAGAGAGACATTAACATTGACTGGCTCATTGATGAGGATGGTATTTGTGTGTGTGTGTGTGTCTGTGTGTGTCTGTGTCTGTGTGTGTCTGTGCGTGTGTGTGTCTCTGTCTGTGTGTCTGTGTGTGTCTGTGTGTGTCTGTGTGTGTCTGTGTGTGTGTGCCGTGTGTGTGTCTGTGTGTGTCTGTGTGTGTGTGCCGTGTGTGTGCTTACTGATGACTCTGTCGGGGGAGAAGGGTGTTGTGATCTCCACATGAATCTAGGTAGCCATAACCAAATCAGCTAGTCACTGAGAGACGATATACAGTGGGGAAAAAATGTATTTAGTCAGCCACCAATTGTGCAAGTTCTCCCACTTAAAAAGATGAGAGAGGCCTGTAATTTTCATCATAGGTACACGTCAACTATGACAGACAAATTGAGGAAAAAAAATCCAGAAAATCACATTGTAGGATTTTTTATGAATTTATTTGCAAATTATGGTGGAAAATAAGTATTTGGTCACCTACAAACAAGCAAGATTTCTGGCTCTCACAGACCTGTAACTTATTATTTAAGAGGCTCCTTTGTCCTCCACTCGTTACCTGTATTAATGGCACCTGTTTGAACTTGTTATCAGTATAAAAGACACCTGTCCACAACCTCAAACAGTCACACTCCAAACTCCACTATGGCCAAGACCAAAGAGCTGTCAAAGGACACCAGAAACAAAATTGTAGACCTGCACCAGGCTGGGAAGACTGAATATGCAATAGGTAAGCAGCTTGGTTTGAAGAAATCAACTGTGGGAGCAATTATTAGGAAATGGAAGACATACAAGACCACTGATAATCTCCTCGATCTGGGGCTCACGCAAGATCTCACCCGTGGGGTCAAAATGATCACAAGAACGGTGAGCAAAAATCCCAGAACCACACGGGGGGACCTAGTGAATGACCTGCAGAGAGCTGGGACCAAAGTAACAAAGCCTACCATCAGTAACACACTACGCGCCAGGGACTCAAATCCTGCAATGCAAGACGTGTCCCCTTGCTTAAGCCAGTACATGTCCAGGCCCGTCTGAAGTTTGCTAGAGTGCATTTGGATGATCCAGAAGAGGATTGGGAGAATGTCATATGGTCAGATGAAACCAAAATATAACTTTTTTGGTAAAAACTCAACTCGTCGTGTTTGGAGGACAAAGAATGCTGAGTTGCATCCAAAGAACACCATACCTACTGTGAAGCATGGGGGTGGAAACATCATGCTTTGGGGCTGTTTTTCTGCAAAGGGACCAGGACGACTGATCCGTGTAAAGGAAAGAATGAATGGGGCCATGTATCGTGAGATTTTGAGTGAAAACCTCCTTCCATCAGCAAGGGCATTGAAGATGAAACGTGGCTGGGTCTTTCAGCATGACAATGATCCCAAACACACCGCCGGCAACGAAGGAGTGGCTTCGTAAGAAGCATTTCAAGGTCCTGGAGTGGCCCCTAGCCAGTCTCCAGATCTCAACCCCATAGAAAATCTTTGGAGGGAGTTGAAAGTCTGTGTTGCCCAGCGACAGCCCCAAAACATCACTGCTCTAGAGGAGATCTGCATGGAGGAATGGGCCAAAATACCAGCTACAGTGTGTGAAAACCTTGTGAAGACTTACAGAAAACGTTTGACCTGTGTCATTGCCAACAAAGGGTATATAACAAAGTATTGAGAAACTTTTGTTATTGACCAAATACTTATTTTCCACCATAATTTGCAAATAAATTCATTAAAAATCCTACAATGTGATTTTCTGGATTATTTTTTCTCATTTTGTCTGTCATAGTTGACGTGTACCTATGATGACAATTACAGGCCTCTCTCATCTTTTTAAGTGGGAGAACTTGCACAATTGGTGGCTGACTAAATACTTTTTTTCCCCACTGTATCAACACAGAGATGGGCAAAATATACTGTACATCAAAAATGGATACTCTAAAGACTAATGTATCAAACTTAAATACAAAATACTTTTGTAGTTGTATGTAGATAAAATACAAATACATACAGGTAAATACATTTGCTAGTATACACCTTCACTACAACAACATTCTCAGTGACGGAAGAAAACAGCTTTTAACTTTCTATGACTGTGATATGAGATTGTTCATCTACCCTAGTTGAATGTACTGATGGTAAGTCTCTCTGGATATGAGTCTCTGCTAAATGACTAAAATGACAATGTAAAAATGAACAATTGCAAAGCACACTGGGTATTATTATTGGCCTTCTTTTGGGTGCAGAGCTCATTATTTTAATACCCAGCATATTTTTCAAGTGTTCTTTTTACATGTATATTTAGTTCATTTAGCAGACGCTCTTATCACACCATAGTGCTATCAGACTTCTGATACCAATGCAGGGTGAAAGCGGGGCCACAAGATGTGAACCGCTATAAAAAATGGTATAGAAAAGTATTTTGTATTTTCAAAATACATTGGAGTGTAGTTCATCCCAGCATAATTCAAATGACTAAATACTCAGAAGTAATTAATATATGTATTTCAAATGCATGTAACATAAATACAAACTATCTCTGCCGACTACCAAAAAATCTGTGTACACTTTCTTATCAAAGAAACCACACCCCCTCTACATACAGAGTACACATTTTTGTCATTTACTAGTCACTTTATCAAACCATAGTGCCATCAGACTTCTGATACCAATGCAGGATGAAAGGGGAACACAAAATGTCCAACCCCTATAAAGAATGGGATAGAAAAATATGTTGTATTTTACAACAACAAAATGTTTTTACAAATTACAGGTCTCAAAAGTATCTTGTTCCAAATACATAGGATTGTGGTTCAGGCCAGTGCAATACAAAATGACAAAATAGTCAAAAGCCATTGAAATATGTATTTCAAATACGTATTAACAGAGATACTGCCCCCATCTCTGTCTCCACATTATCTTCTGTAACATGTTGAAGGGAATGCCTGCTGTTGGAAGCGTACTCCACCCTAAAGCCACTCTCCAATTAGGGCCACATCCTAGTTAAGCAGTACACCTTGCTGCAGTCAGCTCTCTATGCCCGTTTGGTTAGCCACCATGTGGCTGGTGGGGTCTCCAACCCAGCCACTATCTCAAAGACTATGGACCTCTTGATGAACTCTTTTGATGTAGTTTTGATTGGTATGGTGGCCAAAGACATTTCAGTTATAGTTTTGTTCTTAAAGGGATACTTCAGGATGTTGTCAATGAAGCCACATATTTATTTCCCCACTCAGATGAACTTGTGGATAACATTTGTGGTGACAGAAATTGACTTAGGTACAAGGTAAATAAGGAAGATGACATACGGTTAGTCTTAAAGGTACTAAACGTAAGTTATTGTGTGAAGAAGATATAATGAAGAAAACATTCTGCCAGTAAAACTTCATTAGAACAGTGTGTCGCACAAGTTCCTCTTTCTGGTCCTCTGTCTAAACCAACTGTTCTAGGCGGAGTGCCAAAACAGCTTCTGGGTGAGGGGCAGCATCCTGTTGTTGATCCTCTGTCTAAACCAACTGTTCTAGACGGAGTGCCAAAACAGCTTCTGGGTGAGGGGCAGCATCCTGTTGTTGATCCTCTGTCTAAACCAACTGTTATAGGAGGAGTGCCAAAACAGCTTCTGGGTGAGGGGCAGCATCCTGTTGTTGATCCTCTGTCTAAACCAACTGTTCTAGCCGGAGTGCCAAAACAGCTTCTGGGTGAGGGGCAGCATCCTGTTGTTGAGATAGAGTCACAACAGCTCAGCATTAGGTTGAAAACTGAGATGTGTCAGTTCTCAGAACCCTGTTCCGAGCTGAAACAACACCTGATCTCTTGAGTTTGTAAGGATTGCCCAGTAATTATGCTCTGAGGAGAGATAGGTATTTTATTTAGCCTTTTCAATGCCTTTTCAAAGTGATTTGTGAAACATTTATTTTTAATAAAACTCCAGGACATTTTCCTGTTTAAACCGGTCCTTTGCCTCCAGTGTCCTGGTCATGCCCTGAAAACCCCCTGCAGACAGAGTATTCTACTACCACGGATGGGTAGAAATTACTACATACAATTACAAAATACAGATACAAAATACCATCAAGATCAATGTATCAAAATAAACTACTAAATACTTGTATTTTGTAATGTATTTCATTCAATGTAATGTATTCATTTTAAATACAAAAACACATTTGCAAGTAACCGATCCGAACACCAACAACATTCTCAGAAACAGTGACAAAACCTTTTTTCTTGCTATGACAGTGACACTGTATTTTGCTATCTACCTTAGTTGAGCAAGTCACTCTGGATAAGCTAAATGACTAAAATGTAAATGTATATGTGAAAATGAACCTACCAAATTAACTGTAAAGCACACTGGGTATTATTATTGGCCTTGTTTAGGGGCGGAGCTCTTTAGAATAATACTCAGCATGCTTTGCAATTATTCATTTTTACATCGACATTTACATTTTAGTCATTTAGCAGACGCATTTATCCAGGGTGACTTTTAATTAGTGCCTTCATCTTAAGACAGCTTGGTGAGTCAACAAAATATTACAATCATATCAAGTACATTTTCCCTCAACAAAGTATTTATCAACATGTTTACATATACATGTATATTTAGTTAATTTAACAGACGTTCTTATCACACCATAGTGCTATCAGACTTCTGATACCATTGCAGGGTGAAAGGGGGGCCACAACATGTGAACCGCTATGATAAATTGTGTAGAAAAGTATTTAGTATTTATTTGGAAAATAAAAAATACAAAATGCATTGGAGTGTAGTTCAGCCCAGTGTAATTCTAATGACAAAATATTCAGAAGTAATTAAAATACGTATTTCAAATACATGTAACATAAATACTAACCATCTCTGGCTACTACCCAACACTCTGTCACGCTTCCTCATCAAATAAACCACATCCCCTCTACATACAGAGTACACAGTCAAGAGGAAGCCACTTCCTGTCCTCTGGTGTAGAGTTCCATGAAACGGAAAGTCATCTTTGACACTGAACAGAAAGTTATCTTTGACACTGCCATTGCTTAACCTACGGGAGAGAGCACCAAAATGGCAGAGAATCAGGAACTGTTCTCTTGCTCCATCTGTCTGGATCTACTGAAGGATCCGGTGACTACTGCCTGTGGACACAGCTACTGTATGGGCTGTATTAAAGAAAGCTGGGATCAGGATGATCTGAAAGGTGTCTACAGCTGTCCACAGTGCAGACAGACCTTTACCCCAAGGCCTGTTCTGAACAGGAGCACTGTGTTGGCTGAAGTGGTGGAGAAACTGAAGAAGACAGGGACTCCAGGCTGCTCCCCCCTCCTGCTCTGTGCTATGCTGGACCTGGAGATGTGGCGTGTGATGTCTGCACTGGGACCAGAAAGCAGAAAGCCCTCATGTCCTGTCTGGTGTGTCTGGCCTCTTACTGTGAGACTCACCTCCAATCTCACTATGAATCTCTTGCTTTGAAGAAGCACAAGCTGGTCAAAGCCACCGCACAACTACAGGAGAAGATCTGCTCTCATCATGACAAACTGCTGGAGGTTTACTGTCGTACCGATCAGCAGTGTATCTGTTATCTGTGTACAATGGATGAACATAAAGGCCATGATACAGTGTCAGCTGCAGCAGAGAGGACTGAGAAACAGGTAAGACCAGAACTACTTGTTGGTTACTGTCTGATAAACAAATAATTAAAGATAGAGTGATTCTCCACAGAGGCAGCTGGGGATGAGTCAGCAGAAAGTCCAGCAGAGATTCCAGGAGAGAGAGAAGGAGCTGAAGGAGCTCAAACAGGCTGTAAAGTCTCTCAAGGTGAGTATTGTTGACCAGAGGAGACACACCATTTCACTTCTCTACTCCAGTCAGAGAGAGAGAGGGAGAGGGGACTCTCTCCAATCCCACTGACCTCACTGTTGGGTACATGCTGTCTGGACTCGTTTCAGAGAATAGACTGCTTAATGTAACCGACGGGATATGAACCAGGTCTACTGAGGGAGAAACCAACATCTTGACCGTTTCACCAAGAGGACATTCCCTATTGGGCTGAGGGCTGACACTGATTTTGAAATCGCTGGCGGGGCTACTTCATCACATAACCATGAGTAACCATGACTGACTCATGTCCCCTATACATTAACATGGAGCTCTCTCTCTCTCTCTCTCTCTCTCTCTCTCTCTCTCTCTCTCTCTCTCTCTCTCTCTCTCTCTCTCTCTCTCTCTCTCTCTCTCTCTCTCTCTCTCTCTCAATTCAATCAATTCAAAGGGCTTCATTGGCATGGGAAACAAAGCAAGTTAAATAGACAATAAACAATCAGAAATGAACAGTAAACATTACACTCACATAAGATTCAAAGGAATAGAGACTTTCAAATGTTATAATTCAAGTGCAAACAGAGTGAGCCATTCGCCAGACTGAGTTCTGGAGGTGAAATGGAAATGAATGAGGGAGAGTTAAGTGAGGTAGAAGGTGTGGTGAAGAGCTCAGAACCAGAGCCTGGCATCAATGGACATGATAAAGAAGAATCTGGTGCAGTAGGAGTTACATTGTAGGAGAACGTGGATCCATACCTTTTGGCAGATCCATTTGTGGTTTCAGGGTGGGTGGGAAAGCAGTTGGGTGCAGTTGAATCAGTGAAGGTAACCTGTAGTGGACTTGTGATATTTGTTGGTGTTTCTTCTGACCAGAGGGAGTGGGCGATCCGTGTCACGCAACTTGGGTCAAAATCTGTTTCTTGCTTTGCTCTTAGGAACAGGGCACCATTGAAAGGAGTGATTTCTGGGGTAATGTTAAGTGTGGAGGTGGAGAAATTCAAGTTGAAGATTCCTGGTGTTTGTGATGCCCGCCGTTTGGTGGGACGCATCCAGTCCTTTTGAGTTTTGAGTCTTTACCCGACAAAGTCAAAGGCCAAAGAGTGATATATGATTCAGTAAAGTTAGCTTCTTAGCATTCATAGCAATGGTTACCGACTGTACCGCAGAAATGGAACGTAAATCACAGAAAATAGATGTTGTTGTGGCAGCTGCAGAGAAGTATTTGGGCATACAAGATTAGACTTCAGAAGAGTTACAGGGTGTGTTGAGTGGTGGTGTCCCGTCCTCCCAGGCCGTTGGCATGGTGCAGGAGCAGATAGGGTCAAAGTAGTGGAATGGGGTAGTGGGTATTTAATGAGTGTAGGGTTAGTTGGAAGGGTGTTTTTCTGTATCATTATAATTTCCCCTTTTCCCATTTTGTATCACCAAGTAAAATAGATTTATATTATAGTCCAGTTGGGGGCGGTAATGCAACATATTGGATGCCAACCGCTGTTAAACTCCAAAGAAGAAGAAACTTTATATTATGGCAATGTACAGTGTTGTAACGATGTCTCTGCCTCTCTCATTCCATCACTTTTGCGGTAGTTGGTTGTGTGGGTCTCTGGTTATGAATAGGGTGCTGACAGACAATCGTTGATAGATATTTATAGAGCTCTGATCAGGACGACAATTGATTATGAGTGTATAGTTTATGGAACAGCGGCATGGACAGAATCCAGTATATAGCTTTAAGGATATCTATTGGTGCATTTAAATCAACATCTGTATGTACAGTGGGGAAAAAAAGTATTTAGTCAGCCACCAATTGTGCAAGTTCTCCCACTTAAAAAGATGAGAGAGGCCTGTAATTTTCATCATAGGTACACGTCAACTATGACAGACAAATTGAGGGAAAACAATCCTGAAAATCACATTGTAGGATTTTTTATGAATTTATTTGCAAATTATGGTGGAAAATAAGTATTTGGTCACCGACAAACAAGCAAGATTTCTGGCTCTCACAGACCTGTAACTTCTTCTTTAAGAGGCTCCTCTGTCCTCCACTCGTTTCCTGTATTAATGGCACCTGTTTGAACTTGTTATCAGTATAAAAGACACCTGTCCACAACCTCAAACAGTCACACTCCAAACTCCACTATGGCCAAGACCAATGAGCTGCCAAAGGACACCAGAAACAAAATTGTAGACCTGCACCAGGCTGGGAAGAAATCAACTGTGGGAGCAATTATTAGGAAATGGAAGACATACAAGACCACTGATAATCTCCCTCGATCTGGGGCTCCACGCAAGATCTCACCCCGTGGGGTCAAAATGATCACAAGAACGGTGAGCAAAAATCCCAGAACCACACGGGGGGACCTAGTGAATGACCTGCAGAGAGCTGGGACCAAAGTAACAAAGCCTACCATCAGTAACACACTACGCCGCCAGGGACTCAAATCCTGCAGTGCGAGACGTGTCCCCCTGCTTAAGCCAGTACATGTCCAGGCCCGTCTGAAGTTTGCTAGAGTGCATTTGGATGATCCAGAAGAGGATTGGGAGAATGTCATAGGGTCAGATGAAACCAAAATTTAACTTTTTGGTAAAAACTCAACTCGTCGTGTTTGGAGGACAAAGAATGCTGAGTTGCATCCAAAGAACAATGTGATTTTCTGGATTTTTTTTCTAATTTTGTCTGTCATAGTTGACTTGTACCTATGATGAAAATTACAGGCCTCTCTTATCTTTTTAAGTGGGAGAACATGCACAATTGGTGGCTGACTAAATACTTTTTTCCCCCACTGTAGTTGTCCTCCTGTGGGTGGAGGACGTACAACCTGTTAGAATTATAGTATACTCAGATTCTCTGTCTGTATTGAATAGTTTATCATCTGGTAAATCTAATAGGAGTGACTTGCTATTGGAGGTATTCATGTTATTTTGGAGAATTGAGAGAATGGGTGTAGTAGTGAGATTCTGCTGGGTCCCAGCACATTCGGGTGTGGAAGGGAATGAAAGTGTAGACCAGTTAGCTAAAAGAGCTTTGAAACTAGATATATACAAGATTTGAAGGTCAGATTAGGAAGGAAGAGGTGGTGTTTACTAGATTGCGCTTAGGACATTGTACATTGATCTCGTCATTACATCTGGTTGGCAAGCATGGGAAGGGTTTGTGTCTGGAGGGTACGTCGATGAAACGGTGGAGCATGTGTTGTTATATTGTTGTAAGTATGTTGAAGAGAGGGAAAGATTGAAGTTTAGGGTCATTGAGGTTGGACGGGGTTGGGGGGGTTGGAAGGGATTTAGGGGATGGGGGAGGGTCTATTAGAAGTTAGTAGGGATCTTCTTTATTTTCTCAGAAGTACTGAGTTAAGTAGGAGGATTTAGAAATGTTGGAAACCGTGATTGACCACACACTCCAGCACAGTAGGTGGCGGCATGCACCTTTAATGTTGGTTTGTGGAACGCCATTATATCATAGAAGAAGAAGTTGGTTGTGTGAGAGATTTGTGGTTCGTGAGGAGGGCTATTATTCTTTTTTCTTTTGGTTCTTGCGTATTTTCTGAATTAATTTTCTGATGGTGGAGGGTTTGTTTATTGGTTTCCACTGTTTATCGTTTAGAGTTGAGGGGGAGTAGGGGTAGTTTGTTAGGGCGGCGTGATGGCCTCAACCGAGTGGAGAAGAAACGCGCCGCCTGGGTCCGTTCCGAGAAAGGTGTGGAGGAAGTTTTGCTCATGGTCGGCCGAACAGGTTGGAGCGAACATCTGGACTCTGCATCCAGAATGAACAAGGCGGTGGTTGTGTTAATGAAAAAGGTTTGTCTTGTTGTGAGTGGGATTTTTGTGAGGGGTGGGTTGGTGCAGATGTCGCCTCTTTCGATAAGAGTTGTGGTGGCTAATCTGCCTCCGTTTATTACACTGAACAGACCGCAAGTAGTTGGTTAGTTTTGGTAAATTTGCAAGTGGTTTTCGTGTTGCTCTCGGCTGGGTGCCAAGCGAACCGTTAAACATGTCTGTTTTCATAGACAAGTGTTTGTTTCTTAACAAACTTCAAGGTTACACAGGGGAGGGGTGGAACACAGGGTTTGCTAGCACAGATAGTTTTGGGTGTTTCTAGTGTGGGGATCATCAGTTATAGGCTACAAGCAAGCAATATGATTGATAGGTAGGACAGGTATTGAACCCAAATAATCCCTACTCAGATGCGCTAACCTCAACCCTAGTAAACATGCATTATAAAAACCTTCTATATCAAATTATCTCATATTGGGAGTAAATAGCCTCTGAATAGAAAAGAAAAAACACTGCATCTTCCAGCCCACCAATAAATGACATAATGCAACCGTCGCGGTTAGCATATTTACCTCAACATGCCCCTCGCTTGCCTGAGAAGGCAGAGTGCTCGATGCTGGTTGATGAATTTGACAATTAATGTACTAGGAAAATAGGTTTTTGTCGACCAGAGGTGACTGAATTAATGTTTAGGCTTATTGATAATCATTATAGTAATGAAGTATAATTTAAAAACATGAAAGTTGTCAAGTGGTGGTGGTACCAGGAGGGAGGAGAGTAGAGCAGGGTCAAGTGGTGGTGGTACCAGGAGGGAGGAGAGTAGAGCAGGGTCAAGTGGTGGTGGTACCAGGAGGGAGGAGAGTAGAGCAGGGTCAAGTGGTGGTGGTACCAGGAGGGAGGAGAGTAGAGCAGGGTCAAGTGGTGGTGGTGGTACCAGGAAGGAGGAGAGTAGAGCAGGGTCAAGTGGTGGTGGTACCAGGAAGGAGGAGAGTAGAGCAGGGTCAAGTGGTGGTGGTACCAGGAGGGAGGAGAGTAGAGCAGGGTCAAGTGGTGGTGGTACCAGGAGGGAGGAGAGTAGAGCAGGGTCAAGTGGTGGTGGTACCAGGAGGGAGGAGAGTAGAGCAGGGTCAAGTGGTGGTGGTACCAGGAGGGAGGAGAGTAGAGCAGGGTCAAGTGGTGGTGGTACCAGGAGGGAGGAGAGTAGAGCAGGGTCAAGTGGTGGTGGTACCAGGAGGGAGGAGAGCAGGGTCAAGTGGTGGTGGTACCAGGAAGGAGGAGAGTAGAGCAGGGTCAAGTGGTGGTGGTACAAGGAGGGAGGAGAGTAGAGCAGGGTCAAGTGGTGGTGGTACCAGGAGGGAGGAGAGTAGAGCAGGGTCAAGTGGTGGTGGTACCAGGAGGGAGGAGAGTAGTGAATGGCCAAGTGGTGGTGGTACCAGGAGGGAGGAGAGTAGAGCAGGGTCAAGTGGTGGTGGTACCAGGAGGGAGGAGAGTAGAGCAGGGTCAAGTGGTGGTGGTACCAGGAAGGAGGAGAGTAGAGCAGGGTCAAGTGGTGGTGGTACCAGGAAGGAGGAGAGTAGGGCAGGGTCAAGTGGTGGTGGTACCAGGAGGGAGGAGAGTAGAGCAGGGTCAAGTGGTGGTGGTACCAGGAGGGAGGAGAGTAGAGCAGGGTCAAGTGGTGGTGGTACCAGGAGGGAGGAGAGTAGAGCAAGGTCAAGTGGTGGTGGTACCAGGAGGGAGGAGAGTAGAGCAGGGTCAAGTGGTGGTGGTACCAGGAGGGAGGAGAGTAGAGCAGGGTCAAGTGGTGGTGGTACCAGGAGGGAGGAGAGTAGAGCAGGGTCAAGTGGTGGTGGTACCAGGGGGGAGGAGAGTAGAGCAGGGTCAAGTGGTGGTGGTACCAGGAGGGAGGAGAGTAGAGCAGGGTCAAGTGGTGGTGGTACCAGGAGGGAGGAGAGTAGAGCAGGGTCAATTGGTGGTGGTACCAGGAGGGAGGAGAGTAGAGCAGGGTCAGGTGGTGGTGGTACCAGGAGGGAGGAGTGTAGAGCAGGGTCAAGTGGTGGTGGTACCAGGAGGGAGGAGAGTAGAGCAGGGTCAAGTGGTGGTGGTACCAGGAGGGAGGAGAGTAGAGCAGGGTCAAGTGGTGGTGGTACCAGGAAGGAGGAGAGTAGAGCAGGGTCAAGTGGTGGTGGTACCAGGAGGGAGGAGAGTAGAGCAGGGTCAAGTGGTGGTGGTACCAGGAAGGAGGAGAGTAGAGCAGGGTCAAGTGGTGGTGGTACCAGGAGGGAGGAGAGTAGAGCAGGGCCAAGTGGTGGTGCGCAGGCCGTGGAGAAAGCGGTGGTGGGGAGGGTTGCAGCTGGGCTACATGAGCTGAGGCAGGTTTCTGTAGTAACAGAGACTCCGTGGGCGAAGGCAAATATTGCCTGTCATTGGGGGAAGAGGCTCTGATCAGGGGGGAAGTGCAGGGGGGCAGAGACTGGGGAGGAGGAGGACGGTACCGTGCCAATGGAGGAGGAGGAAGAGGGGGGAGGTGAGTCTGCGGGAGCGGAGGACAAGGTGTCTCGTTTTCAGACGGCTCATTGGATCCAGAGCTGACAGACAGTCAGGCTGAGGGCCCAGTATATTCGCTGAGAAAACTTTATAGGTTCCTGATGGAGACTAAAGGGGAAAAAAGAAGGTTCTGCTGGAGTCTTATTTGATTGATCCTGGAAGGTTTGTAAGGTCAGTACAACACGTGATGAAGAATCACCCAGGAAGCGGTATAGGCTGAGAAAATGGGTCATGGGTTCTTAAGGGCATGTCTTCAGAATCTGCTTAAATGGATGTTTTTTTCTGGCATGGCGGCTTTATGGGCTTCTCTACTGGTTTCTGATTGTGGTGATTTCCCTCCCACCTCTTATGGAGATTTCACGGTTAGACTTCCTTAACATGAACGGCGGCAAAGACTGGGGGAATATGTCAAACAAAAACATTTAAATGCCATGGCAGAAATCTTAGTGCAGGGGTAGCAAAAGAGGTGTGTAAGGGTAGGTTGTTAGTGTTTAGAGCCCAAATAATGACCTTGTCTTTGCTTTCATAAATGTGTCTGCACCTGGTCCTCTGTAGCTCAGCTGGTAGAGCACGGCGCTTGTAACGACAGGGTAGTGGGTTCGATCCCCGGGACCACCCATACACAAAAATGTATGCACGCATGACTGTAAGTCGCTTTGGATAAAAGCGTCTGCTAAATGGCATATTATATTATATTATAGTACAGGGCTCTGTTCTCTGTTTCACCAGAGGGGTTGGAAAAACAGAGTGGGGAAACCAAGAAAATCCCTTGTTTTACGTTTGTCTGAGGGGTGGGTAACTTCTGTTGTGGGGAGATGAGGGAGCCTGATGGGTGGGTAACTTCTGTTGTGGGGAGATGAGGGAGCCTGATGGGTGGGTAACTTCTGTTGTGGGGAGATGAGGGGAGCCTGATGGGTGGGTAACTTCTGTTGTGGGGGAGATGAGGGAGCCTGATGGGTGGGTAACTTCTGTTGTGGGAGATGAGGGAGCCTAATGGGTGTGTAACTTCTGTTGTGGGGGAGATGAGGGAGCCTGATGGGTGGGTAACTTCTGTTGTGGGGGGAGATGAGGGAGCCTGATGGGTGGGTAACTTCTGTTGTGGGGAGATGAGGAGCCTGATGGGTGGGTAACTTCTGTTGTGGGGGAGATGAGGGAGCCTGATGGGCGGGTAACTTCTGTTGTGAGGAGATGAGGGAGCCTGATGGGTGGGTAACTTCTGTTGTGGGGAGATGAGGGTGCCTGATGGGCGGGTAACTTCTGTTGTGGGGGAGATGAGGGAGTCTGATGGGCGGGTAACTTCTGTTGTGGGGGAGATGAGGGAGCCTGATGGGTGGGTAACTTCTGTTGTGGGGGAGATGAGGGAGCCTGATGGGTGGGTAACTTCTGTTGTGGGGGAGATGAGGGAGCCTGATGGGTGGGTAACTTCTGTTGTGGGGAGATGAGGGAGTCTGATGGGCTGTAACTCTGTTGTGGGGGAGATGAGGGAGCCTGATGGGTGGGTAACTTCTGTTGTGGGGGAGATGAGGGAGCCTGATGGGTGGGTAACTTCTGTTGTGGGGAGATGAGGGAGCCTGATGGGTGGGTAACTTCTGTTGTGAGGAGATGAGGGAGCCTGATGTGTGAGTAACTTTCTGGGGAATTATTTTACAGGACGTGTGTTGTGTGAGTGTGTCGGGGTGGGGGAGCTGTCGCTAAGCTGTAGACGGGAGGCTTTGACTCTCCTGCCCAAACAAGTAGATTTGAGCGATTTAAAGAACTGGAGGCCTGTGGCATTGCTCTGTTTGGACTATAAGGTCTTTACCAAGGTCCTCGTTAACAGACTGAAGTCCCACCTGGACTCTATTGTACAGAAGGACCAAACGTACTGTGTACCAGGACGCTCAAACACAGACAATCTGTTCATAATCAGGAGTTGTGGCCTGTGTTTAAATGTTAAATAAATAAATATAAATAATATGCCATTTAGCAGACGCTTTTATCCAAAGCGACTTACAGTCATGCGTGCATACATTTTTGTGTATGGGTGGTCCCGGGGATCGAACCCACTACCCTGGCATTACAAGTGCCGTGCTCTACCAGCTGAGCTACAGAGGACCACGTAATGTTGCGGTCGTATGCTGTGTGGGGGCATCAGTGGCAGGGGGTTGTGGGGGCTGAGAGCATGGCAGGGTATAGGTGGAGGATGCTCTATAAGCTCCCAGTGCTGGAAAGGTCAGGGGTCGTCCAGTGGAGGGTATTACATGGAGCCCTGGACACCAATAGCTGGTTGGCTCGGGTTGACCTGGGAGTTGGGGAGGGGTGTCCGTTTTCTGCAATGACAGACTGTTCATCATGTTTTTTCTGTGTTGCCAGGGTAATGCCATTACTGTTGACGCCTTAGGGTTGAGTTTGAGTTGTACAAAATGATCAACAGTGTGGAGATGTTTCAGGAGGTATGGGGGCTCAGGGGGGCTGTCTGTACGGCTGGAGAGGAGGGGTTGGATGGACGGTTGGAATGTGGTGCTGGATGGTGTATTGTACTGTGGTGTTGGGTACTGGATAATGTGATTGTGTGGAGGTTGTGGTGGCACGCAATGTGTTTTTAGGAGGGGGGGTGTTAGTGTAATGAGGATGGCTCATTAAAGTTAGACAAGTCTCTCTCTCTCTCTCTCTCTTAACAGCGCTCTGCACAGGCAGCAGTGGTGGACAGTGATAAGATCTTTACCGAGCTGATCCGCTCCATTGAGAGAAGGCGCTCTGAGGTGAAGGAGCTGATCAGAGCCCAAGAGAAGGCTCAAGTGAGTCAAGCTGAAGGACTCCTGGAGCAACTGGAGCAGGAGATAGCTGAGCTGAGGAAGAGAAGCACTGAGCTGGAGCAGCTCTCACACACAGAGGATCACATCCATTTTCTCCAGGTAACTCAACTGCCTTGATACATGTGATATGAAACTAAAACTCTCAATCATTTGGTTCTGTTCTCTCTCCCTCTCTCTCTCTCTCTCTCTCTCTCTCTCTCTCCCTCTCTCTCTCTCCCCAGAGTTATCAGTCTCTCTCCGGTATCAGTGTATCTTCAGACTTACCCAGCATCGTTGTCCGTCCTCTTCAGTACTTTGGAGATGTGAGTAAGACTGTGTCTGAACTGAGAGAGAAACTAGAAGACGTCCTTAAAGGAGAATGGACCAAGATCTCCACTACAGGTGTGTTGAAAATAATAAGAACATCAACTTTAGACCATTGAAAGTTCCCTACTAGTCATAAACATGTGGAATATGGTATGATGATAACATTCCCTCTCTCTGTGAATGTGTTTGTGTGTCTGTAGTGAATATAGTGGATGTTGTACTGCCTCCAGAGCCCAAGACCAGAGAACAGTTCTTACAATGTGAGTCTCTTTATTCTGAAGTAACTAACAGTCTCTTTTTACTGACACTCCTAACAATCCCTCTAGAAATATATAGCAATAGTAGATCTAATCAAAGACTGGGTATCTATCTGACTCCTCATATTTCTCTGATTTGATCTCTGCTGTGCTCTAATCAAAGACAGGGTAGATACAGTATCTGACTTCACTTATTGTTCTAACTCCCCTCATTGGTCTCTGCTCTGCTCTTCTCCCAGATTCCTGTCAGCTCACACTGGACCCAAACACAGCACACACACGCCTCTCTCTGTCTAAAGGGAACAGAAAGGTGACCCATACAGACCAAGAACAACCATATCCTGATCATCCAGACAGATTCACCAAATATGGTATGGTTCTGTGTAGAGAGGGTCTGTCTGGACGCTGTTACTGGGAGGTGGAGTGGAGTGGGGAGGATGTTTATACAGCAGTCTCATATAAAGACATCAGCAGAACAGAGACAGATGGTGAATTTGGAGAGAATGACAAGTCCTGGAGTTTAGTGTGCTATAGTGGTGGTTGTTGTTTCATACACAATAATGTTGAGACTAAAGTATCAGGCCCTCAGTCCTCCAGAGTAGGAGTGTACCTGGATCACAAGGCAGGTACTCTGTCCTTCTACAGTGTCTCTGACACAATGACCCTCCTCCACAGAGTCCAGACCACATTCACTCAGCCCCTCTATCCTGGGTTTGGGCTCTGTGGTACTGCTGAGCTGGTTAAACTGTAGTAGGGTCCACATAGATACTAGTCATGCTGGTGTAGTCTATAGCTGAGCTGGTTAAACTGTAGTAGGGTCCACATAGATACTAGTCATGCTGGTGTAGTCTATAGCTGAGCTGGTTAAACTGTAGTAGGGTCCACATAGATACTAGTCATGCTGGTGTAGTCTATAGCTGAGCTGGTTAAACTGTAGTATGGTCCACATAGATACTAGTCATGCTGGTGTAGTCTATAGCTGAGCTGGTTAAACTGTAGTAGGGTCCACATAGATACTAGTCATGCTGGTGTAGTCTATAGCTGAGCTGGTTAAACTGTAGTAGGGTCCACATAGATACTAGTCATGCTGGTGTAGTCTATAGCTGAGCTGGTTAAACTGTAGTAGGGTCCACATAGATACTAGTCATGCTGGTGTAGTCTATAGCTGAGCTGGTTAAACTGTAGTAGGGTCCACATAGATACTAGTCATGCTGGTGTAGTCTATAGCTGAGCTGGTTAAACTGTAGTAGGGGTCCACATAGATACTAGTCATGCTGGTGGTGATGGTCCCCAGATGTGATGATTCATTCTGCTCTGTTTTTATGTACAATGATTTGATTGATTTGATCTTCAGAATATGTTATGAATTACAATTCAATGCATTCATATTTTTTTAAGTGCAATGTTTTAATCTTATATATTCACATTAATCATGATGTGTGCTGTTAATGTATGTTGGTTGTCATTCAGAACCATTGAAATGTTTTCTCAATTGGTTCTCTGTCTCAATGTCATTTTCCTCAGTATCATGGAACAGGTAGTGTTACTTACTTTCTAATTGAACTATATGGGCGGTTTCCCGGACACAGATGAAGCCTAGTCCTAGACTAAAAGCATGTTCAATGGAGATGTCCGGGGAAACCGCCCTAAGTTTGGCATCTTTATTCTCCCATACTGCTCAGTCAAGCAACATTAAACCTGTCCAGCAGGTGGTGCTATTAACCAAACAATAAAAACATCAGCTATCTTGACTTGTCACTCAGTATATCAGTAATGTTCAGAATTGTACTTTAATATCATTGGAGATTGATGGTATTTTTTAATCCACTACCCAGAGTCAGGAACAGATGAAGTTAGGTCTGCTACTGTTCAGTTATTAAATATGATTCATGGTGATGGGAAATAAAAATCCATCTAGAAGTAGTTTTCCTTTGCTATTTATTCCAAGGTGTGTCTTTAACTTGTAAAATGGATTGTGTTAGCTGGCATGTGGTGTGGATGATAGAATTGAGTGAATAGAGGAGAGAAGAGAGGAGGAGAGGAGAACATCATATAGAAGACAGATAAGATAGAGAGACAATTCATACCCAGGGGAGTTACTGACTCTGGCCCAAATGACACCCTGTTCCCTACGTAGTGCACTAGGCTTCTTTTGACCAGCTCTAAAGTAGTCTTCTAGATTTTACATGTTTTCTCCCTGTCGTTAGAAAATGACAATATGGTAATGACTTTAGTGGTTTCCTCCCCCTTTGTTTTTATTGGTTGTGTGTTATGTGTGTTGTTGTGTTAGGTTTTTCCCCTGTGTTCCTAATGGAAAGTCCATTAACAATGAATCAGAAACAAATTATATTCCAGTTGTGTTTAGACAACTTCATGGCTGACATCCCCCAGTTCTGTTAAGACCCATTGAACTGGGTCACATTCTAAATGGTCACTTGTATTGATAGTCCATACTGGGCCTAACTGGGGTTAACCATACTGGAGGGTTTCTTTCTGCACACATATTCCCTCATCTCCAGAACTTTACCTGATGTCCTCTCTCTCTCTCTCTCTCTCTCTCTCTCTCTCTGTCTCTCTCTCTCTCTCTCTCTCTCTCTCTCTCTCTCTCTCTCTCTCTCTCTCTCTCTCTCTCTCTCTCTCTCTCTCTCTCTCTCTCTCTCTCTCTCTCTGTCTCTGTCTCTGTCTCTGTCTCTGTCTCTCTCTCTCTCTCTCTCTCTCTCTCCCATCAAACCGTATAGAAAGCAGCCAACCTCAATATGGTTCCATTCCTGTAGTTATCAGGACACATGAGGTGTGGAACTATTATCTCCTTTCTAAGTGTGAACTTGTCCACTTCCCTTCATGGATTTAAAAGGAAATGACTGGTATATGTAAACTCCCTCTACCCCATGCCAACACCAATCCAATGCTGTACAATTAATTCCATAGCTTAACAACATACATCACTCACACACACACTCACACAGACACACCTATTCACTTGGGCCTTCTCCCTCATGCCCTGCTGACATCCATGCAGGCCCACATTGACCTTGTGACCTCTGGAGCTCCATGCATCTTGTTCTACACTCCCTGCCTAGTAAAACCCTTTCTCCCATGGGCCTGAGAGTACAGCTCATTTGAGACCATTTTGGAAAAGATTTTCTGTCATTTTTAAATGCCCATAAAAAAATTTCACATTATACTGCTGTTTTGAATGTATAGCAAAACCAGGTAGTTTTGAGGTTGAATAGCTACTTGAGTTGCTTGGTTCTACTGAAATTACCAACAGGCATTGGTCCAGGGTGATCAGGCCTATAATTTGAGACCATTTGGGTAAAGATTAGAGCTTTCTTTCCTTTTTAAATCACTCCAGGCAATATGTAATACAAATCTGATTTGGTTGCAATGCTGGGAAGAACTACACCACAGTAGATCCACGTTGCCTTTCAACTTTTTTCAAATAGGAAAACCAGGTTTTTATCCGTTTGTTTTTTTATAAAGCTAGAAAAATATATATATAAAAAAATAAAAATATGAAGAAAATATGCATCACTAACTGTAAGTCGCTCTGGATAAGAGTGTCTGCTAAATGACTACCAAAAAAATAAAAAATATTTTTTATAAATATGAAAATGAAAAAAAGACGACTACCAGGTGAACGCATAACTTACCACGTGCCCGTAGCCAAACACGTCTTTAAATGACCAGTGGGGTGGAATCCGGGTGGGGGGTGTGATAACTGCCTGAATGGAGGTGAAGCTTCACTTAATCTACTTTGAAGCAGAGAAAAAAACCGTGAATGTTGGAGAAGCTGACTTAATCTACTTTGAAGCAGAAAAAAAATATGAAAAATTATTTTTTCAAAAATATGAAAATGAAAAAAAGAAGACATGGGGGCGTGCGGGGACGACTTTCGCTAAGCGGACCGGCACATTGAACGCGGTCGGCGACTCCCCGCTTGCCAGGAGCCCTCCGAAACGTGGACGGATCCTGCCGAGTAAGAAATGATACTCGGGAGGAGACAGAGAGAGGAGAGGGGACTCTCCTCCAATCCCACTGACCTCACTGTTGGGTACATGCTGTCTGGACATTAAAACAGACCCAGTTGCTAGGTCAACCAAGCATAGACAGATAAGATAGAGAGACAATTCATACCCAGGTGAGTTACTGACTCTGGCCCAAATGACACCCTGTTCCCTACGTAGTGCACTAGGCTACTTCTGATCAGATCTAAAGTAGTGCACTACATAGGGAATAGGGTGGAGATTTGCTCACTGTCATTAAAATGAAGATTTCCATACAGGAGTTACTGTCTCTGTCCCAAATCTCTCCCTGTTCCCTACGTAGTGCACTAGGCTTCTTCTGACCAGATCTAAAGTAGTCTTCTAGATTTTACATGTTTTCTCCTGTCGTTAGAAAATGACAATATGGTAATGACTTTAGTGGTTTCCTCCCCCCCTTTGTTTTTATTGGTTGTGTGTTATGTGTGTTGTTGTGTTAGGTTTTCCCCCTGTGTTCCTAATGGAAAATCCATTAACAATGAATCACAAACAAATTATATTCCAGTTGTGTTTAGACAACTTCATGGCTGACATCCCCCAGTTCTGTTAAGACCCATTGAACTGGGTCACATTCTAAATGGTCACTTGTATTGATAGTCCATACTGGGCCTAACTGGGGTTAACCATACTGGAGGGTTTCTTTCTGCACACACATTCCCTCATATCCAGAACTTTACCTGATGTCCTCTCTCTCTCTCTCTCTCTCTCTCTGTCTCTTTCTCTCTCTCTCTCTCTCTCTCTCTCTCTCTCTCTCTCTCTCTCTGTCTCTGTCTCTGTCTCTGTCTCTGTCTCTGTCTCTCTCTCTCTCTCTCTCTCTCTCTCTCTCCCATCAAACCGTATAGAAAGCAGCCAACCTCAATATGGTTCCATTCCTGTAGTTATCAGGACACATGAGGTGTGGAACTATTATCTCCTTTCTAAGTGTGAACTTGTCCACTTCCCTTCATGGATTTAAAAGGAAATGACTGGTATATGTAAACTCCCTCTACCCCATGCCAACACCAATCCAATGCTGTACAATTAATTCCATAGCTTAACAACATACATCACTCACACACACACTCACACAGACACACCTATTCACTTGGGCCTTCTCCCCCTCATGCCCTGCTGACATCCATGCAGGCCCACATTGACCTTGTGACCTCTGGAGCTCCATGCATCTTGTTCTACACTCCCTGCCTAGTAAAACCCTTTCTCCCATGGGCCTGAGAGTACAGCTCATTTGAGACCATTTTGGAAAAGATTTTCTGTCATTTTTAAATGCCCATAAAAAAATTCACATTATACTGCTGTTTTGAATGTATAGCAAAACCAGGTAGTTTTGAGGTTGAATAGCTACTTGAGTTGCTTGGTTCTACTGAAATTACCAACAGGCATTGGTCCAGGGTGATCAGGCCTATAATTTGAGACCATTTGGGTAAAGATTAGAGCTTTCTTTCCTTTTAAATCACTCCAGGCAATATGTAATACAAATCTGATTTGGTTGCAATGCTGGGAAGAACTACACCACAGTAGATCCACGTTGCCTTTCAACTTTTTTCAAATAGGAAAACCAGGTTTTTATCCGTTTGTTTTTTTATAAAGCTAGAAAAAAAATATATAAAAAAATAAAAATATGAAGAAAATATGCATCACTAACTGTAAGTCGCTCTCTGGATAAGAGTGTCTGCTAAATGACTACCAAAAAAATAAAAAATATTTTTTTCATAAATATGAAAATGAAAAAAAGACGACTACCAGGTGAACGCATAACTTACCACGTGCCCGTAGCCAAACACGTCTTTAAATGACCAGTGGGGTCGAATCCGGGTGGGGGGGGTGTGATAACTGCCTGAATGGAGGTGAAGCTTCACTTAATCTACTTTGAAGCAGAGAAAAAAACGGAATGTTGGAGAAGCTGACTTAATCTACTTTGAAGCAGAAAAAAAAATGAAAAATTATTTTTTTCAAAAATATGAAAATGAAAAAAAGAAGACATGGGGGCGCATGGGACGCTTTCGCTCAAGCGGACCGGCACATTGAACGCGGGTCGGCGACTCCCCGCTGCCAGGAGCCCTCCGAAACGTGGATCGGATCCTGCCGAGTAAGAAATGATACTCGGGAGGAGACAGAGAGAGGGAGAGGGGACTCTCTCCAATCCCACTGACCTCACTGTTGGGTACATGCTGTCTGGACTATTTTCAGAGAATAGACTGCTTAATGTAACTCGACGGGATATGAACCAGGTCTACCAGCGGGAGAAAGCAACAGCTTGACCGTTACACCAAGAGGACATTCCCTATTGGGCTGAGGCATAGCCTATTTTTCACATCTGATTTAATTTCATACAACTTAATATTGCTACACTAAAAATCTTTGTCTGGACAATAGCCCATTACTCAGCTTTTATTAGAAAATGAATGGCATGCCACTGTGATCATTTTCTGTGACGACAGAGTAAATTATTATGCAGCCTCAGAGGGGTGCCCAAACTTTTTCAGACGACTGGATGTACTTCATAGAAACTGTTACCCTTTATATATTCTAACCACTCTATTTAATGTATTCCATATTAAGGGCCCTAACCTAGGAACACAAATCTTTGTTCCTATTAACATTGTGGACAGTTCTCTCTCTCTCTTCTCTCTCTCTCTCTCTCTCTCTCTCTTACTCCACTGTTTTCACTCTTTCTCTCTCTTCACAGCTCTCTCTCTCTTTCGCTCTGACTCACTCCACTGTTTTCACTCTCTCTCTCTTCTCACAATTCACTTTCTCTCTCGTTCTGTCTCACTCCACTGTTTTCACCTCTCTTTCTCTATCCTCACAACTCTCTCTCTGCCTCACTCGACTGTTTTCACTATTTCTCTCTCCTCACAACTCTCTCTCTCTCTCTCACTCCACTGTTTCACTCTCTCTCTCCTCACAACTCTCTCTCTCGCTGTCTCACTCCACTGTTTTCACTCTTTCTCTCTCCTGACAACTCCCTCTCTCTCTTTCTTTCTCTCTCTCTCTCTCTCTCTTTCTCTCTCTCTCACTCCACTGTTTTCACTCTCTCTCACTCCTCACAATTCTCTCTCTCTCTCACTCTGTCGCACTCCATTGTTTTCACTCTCTCTCCTCACAATTCTCTCTCTCTCTCACTCTGTCTCACTCCACTGTTTTCACTCTTTCTTTCTCGCTCTGCCTCACTCCACTGTTTTCACTCTTCCTCGCTCCTCACAACTCTCTCTCTCTCTCTCTCTCTCTCTCTCTCTCTCTCACTGTTTTCACTCTTTCTCTCTCTTCACAGCTCTCTCTCTCTTTCGCTCTGACTCACCACTGTTTTCACTCTCTCTCTTCTCACAATTCACTTTCTCTCTCTCTCTGCCTCTCTCTCTCTGCCTCTCTCTCTCTCTCTCTCTCTCTCTCTCTCTCTCTCTCTCTCTCTCTCTCTCTCTCTCTCTCTCTCTCTCTCTCTCTTACTCCACTGTTTTCACTCTTTCTCTCTCTTCACAGCTCTCTCTCTCTTTCGCTCTGACTCACCACTGTTTTCACTCTCTCTCTTCTCACAATTCACTTTCTCTCTCTCTCTCTCTCTCTCTCTCTCTCTCTCTCTCTCTCTCTCTCTCTCTCTCTCTCTCTCTCTCTCTCTCTCTCTCTCTCTCTCTCTCTCTCTCTCTCTCTCTCTCTCTCTCTCTCCTCTCTCTCTCTCTCTCTCTCTCTCTCTCTTCTCTCTCCATCAAACCGTATAGAAAGCAGCCAACCTCAATATGGTTCCATTCCTGTAGTTATCAGGACACATGGGGTGTGGAACTATTATCTCCTTTCTAAGTGTGAACTTGTCCACTTCCCTTCATGGATTTAAAAGGAAATGACTGGTATATGTAAACTCCCTCTACCCCATGCCAACACCAATCCAATGCTGTACAATTAATTCCCATAGCTTAACAACATACATCACTCACACACACACTCACACAGACACACCTATTCACTTGGGCCTTCTCCCTCATGCCCTGCTGACATCCATGCAGGCCCACATTGACCTTGTGACCTCTGGAGCTCCATGCATCTTGTTCTACACTCCCTGCCTAGTAAAACCCCTTTCTCCCATGGGCCTGAGAGTACAGCTCATTTGGAGACCATTTTGGAAAAAGATTTTCTGTCATTTTTAAATGCCCATAAAAAAATTCACATTATACTGCTGTTTTGAATGTATAGCAAAACCAGGTAGTTTTGAGGTTGAATAGCTACTTGAGTTGCTTGGTTCTACTGAAATTACCAACAGGCATTGGTCCAGGGTGATCAGGCCTATAATTTGAGACCATTTGGGTAAAGATTAGAGCTTTCTTTCCTTTTTAAATCACTCCAGGCAATATGTAATACAAATCTGATTTGGTTGCAATGCTGGGAAGAACTACACCACAGTAGATCCACGTTGCCTTTCAACTTTTTTCAAATAGGAAAACCAGGTTTTTATCCGTTTGTTTTTTTATAAAGCTAGAAAAATATATATATTAAAAAAATAAAAAAATATGAAGAAAATATGCATCACTAACTGTAAGTCGCTCTGGATAAGAGTGTCTGCTAAATGACTACCAAAAAAATAAAAAATATTTTTTTTTCATAAATATGAAAATGAAAAAAAGACGACTACCAGGTGAACGCATAACTTACCACGTGCCCGTAGCCAAACACGTCTTTAAATGACCAGTGGGGTCGAATCTGGGTGGGGGGTGTGATAACTGCCTGAATGGAGGTGAAGCTTCACTTAATCTACTTTGAAGCAGAGAAAAAACCCGTAATGTTGGAGAAGCTGACTTAATCTACTTTGAAGCAGAAAAAAAAAAATGAAAAATTATTTTTTCAAAAATATGAAAATGAAAAAAAGAAGACATGGGGCGTACGGGGACGACTCGCTAAGCGGACCGGCACATTGAACGCGGGTCGGCGACTCCCCTGCTGCCAGGAGCCCTCCGAAACGTGGGACGGATCCTGCCGAGTAAGAAATGATACTCGGGAGGAGACAGAGAGGGAGAGGGGACTCTCTCCAATCCCACTGACCTCACTGTTGGGTACATGCTGTCTGGACTATTTTTCAGAGAATAGACTGCTTAATGTAACCGACGGGATATGAACCAGGTCTACGCAGCGAGAAAGCAACAGCTTGACCGTTACACCAAGAGGACATTCCCTATTGGGCTGAGGCATAGCCTATTTTTCACATCTGATTTAATTTCATACAACTTAATATTGCTACACTAAAAATCTTTGTCTGGACAATAGCCCATTACTCAGCTTTTATTAGAAAATGAATGGCATGCCACTGTGATCATTTTCTGTGTGACAGAGTAAATTATTATGCAGCCTCAGAGGGGTGCCCAAACTTTTTCAGACGACTGGATGTACTTCATAGAAACTGTTACCCTTTATATATTCTAACCACTCTATTTAATGTATTCCATATTAAGGGCCCTAACCTAGGAACACAAATCTTTGTTCCTATTAACATTGTGGACAGTTCTCTCTCTCTTTCTCTCTCTCTCTCTCTCTCTCTCTCTTACTCCACTGTTTTCACTCTTTCTCTCTCTTCACAGCTCTCTCTCTCTTTCGCTCTGACTCACTCCACTGTTTTCACTCTCTCTCTTCTCACAATTCACTTTCTCTCTCTTTCGCTCTGTCTCACTCCACTGTTTTCACTCTCTCTTTCTCTATCCTCACAACTCTCTCTCTGCCTCACTCGACTGTTTTCACTATTTCTCTCTCCTCACAACTCTCTCTCTCTCTCTCACTCCACTGTTTCACTCTCTCTCTCCTCACAACTCTCTCTCTCGCTGTCTCACTCCACTGTTTTCACTCTTTCTCTCTCCTGACAACTCCCTCTCTCTCTTTCTTTCTCTCTCTCTCTCTCTCTCTTTCTCTCTCTCTCACTCCACTGTTTTCACTCTCTCTCACTCCTCACAATTCTCTCTCTCTCTCACTCTGTCGCACTCCATTGTTTTCACTCTCTCTCCTCACAATTCTCTCTCTCTCTCACTCTGTCTCACTCCACTGTTTTCACTCTTTCTTTCTCGCTCTGCCTCACTCCACTGTTTTCACTCTTCCTCGCTCCTCACAACTCTCTCTCTCTCTCTCTCTCTCTCTCTCTCTCTCTCTCTCTCTCTCTCTCTCTCTCTCTCTCTCTCTCTCTCTCTCTCTCTCTCTCTCTCTCTCTCTCTCTCTCTCTTAGATGTTCAATGTATCTTAAAAAAAAAAAAAGAAGGAATAGTTTCACCATTATTCAAATGAGGGACACAAAATGTTGCAATGCTGTGTTGATCTGCTGTGGAGGTGTTTTTCCCAGCATTGCAACCTCCCTCCTCCCTGACCCAACAGCATAATGCAAGGAGAATGGCATGTTATATAGAAATATTGATTTGGAGAATGGCGTGTTATATATGAACATTCATTTGGAAGACAATTGCCCACCCAAGGTGTTGTCGCCTAGGCCATTGCTCTGATGTTTGAGGCTCATCTAGCTAAGGGATTTCACATGTCTGTGTGTGGTTTTCACAATATGTACGTTTTATGTCCAGAAGTCTGAAATTAATATATTTCCAGATTATGGTTGGGGGGCATATAAAGAGCAACATATGTGAAGATCAGCAGGCTCTGACGTTTTTTGGGCTAAAATATAGACATCCAGAAAGGTCTCAGGACAAGGCCCAAAATGAAGCCTGGTCTTAAATTTGAGGTGCTTTTGGGTGAGAGCATTAGATCCGGTAAGGATAGAAAAACATTTCAACCACAGGAACGCTCCTAAGGTTCTCCCGATCTGTGCAAGCCTACCCATGACCATGTGGAATTAATCCTTAACAGTGAAAACAGGGTGCATTTATTCAAACAGTTGACCGTGAACTCTTTTCCATAGAAATACATTGCCTGCTGCCCTAACTTCAACTTGATGCCTATGTGGGTTTATATTGCCATATCAAACTGTCTTCTTTGTCAACCCATCAGGCCACTATAAGGATTACCTGTGTTGAGTTTAAGCTTCCTGGAGCAACCGGAAGTGGGAAGATTGACCCTAAACATGGTTTAGATGTATCCACCAGCAGATAGTGAAAACGCTACATTCAACCCTCTGTAAAAAGTTTAGTTTTTCACGGATTGACCTGAAACTCAGGATTCTGTAAGAGCTTGTCCCAATGAGGATATGTGTTTAATTACAGCTTCCTGTGACAACCGGAAGTGCCTTACATTGTGGTCATAGGTGCTGTTTCGAAGGGTTAAAAAGGTCACATCCTTCCAAAATGTCACATGTGTGATTAGGCAACCCTCATGAACCCGTACATATTAGAAAACCAGGTTTTTATCCGTTTGTTTTTTTATAAAGCTAGAAAAAAATATATTAAAAAAAATAAAAAATATGAAGAAAATATCCATCACTAACTGTAAGTCGCTCTGGATAAGAGTGTCTGCTAAATGACTACAAAAAAAATTATATATATATTTTTTCATAAATATGAAAATGAAAAAAAAGACGACTACCAGGTGAACGCATAACTTACCACGTGCCCGTAGTCAAACACGTCTTTAAATGACCAGTGGGGTCGCTAAATGACTAAAAATAAACTACAGGGGTGCCCAAGGGCGCTGTTACTTTCATTCGAAAAATGTTGCAATGCTGTGTTGATCTGCTGTGGAGGTGTTTTTCCCAGCATTGCAACCTCCCTCCTCCCTGACCCAACAGCATAATGCAAGGAGAATGGCATGTTATATAGAAATATTGATTTGGAGAATGGCGTGTTATATATGAACATTCATTTGGAAGACAATTGCCCACCCAAGGTGTTGTCGCCTAGGCCATTGCTCTGATGTTTGAGGCTCATCTAGCTAAGGGATTTCACATGTCTGTGTGTGGTTTTCACAATATGTAAGTTTTATGTCCAGAAGTCTGAAATTAATATATTTCCAGATTATGGTTGGGGGGCATATAAAGAGCAACATATGTGAAGATCAGCAGGCTCTGACATTTTTTGGGCTAAAATATAGACATCCAGAAAGGTCTCAGGACAAGGCCCAAAATGAAGCCTGGTCTTAAATTTGAGGTGCTTTTGGGTGAGAGCATTAGATCCGGTAAGGATAGAAAAACATTTCAACCACAGGAACGCTCCTAAGGTTCTCCCGATCTGTGCAAGCCTACCCATGACCATGTGGAATTAATCCTTAACAGTGAAAACAGGGTGCATTTATTCAAACAGTTGACCGTGAACTCTTTTCCATAGAAATACATTGCCTGCTGCCCTAACTTCAACTTGATGCCTATGTTGGTTTATATTGCCATATCAAACTGTCTTCTTTGTCAACCCATCAGGCCACTATAAGGATTACCTGTGTTGAGATTAAGCTTCCTGGAGCAACCGGAAGTGGGAAGATTGACCCTAAACATGGTTTAGATGTATCCACCAGCAGATAGTGAAAACGCTACATTCAACCCTCTGTAAAAAGTTTAGTTTTTCACGGATTGACCTGAAACTCAGGATTCTGTAAGAGCTTGTCCCAATGAGGATATGTGTTTAATTACAGCTTCCTGTGACAACCGGAAGTGCCTTACATTGTGGTCATAGGTGCTGTTTCGAAGGGTTAAAAAGGTCAAATCCTTCCAAAATGTCACATGTGTGATTAGGCAACCCTCATGAACCCGTACATATTAGAAAACCAGGTTTTTATCCGTTTGTTTTTTTATAAAGCTAGAAAAAAATATATTAAAAAAATAAAAAATATGAAGAAAATATGCAGCACTAACTGTAAGTCGCTCTGGATAAGAGTGTCTGCTAAATGACTACCAAAAAAAAAAAATATTTTTTTTTTTCATAAATATGAAAATGAAAAAAAAGACGACTACCAGGTGAACGCATAACTTACCACGTGCCCGTAGCCAAACACGTCTTTAAATGACCAGTGGGGTCGAATCCGGGTGGGGGGGTGTGATAACTGCCTGAATGGAGGTGAAGCTTCACTTAATCTACTTTGAAGCAGAAAAAAAATATGAAAAATTATTTTTTCAAAAATATGAAAATGAAAAAAGAAGACATGGGGGCGTACGGGGACGCACTCGCTAACGGACCGGCACATTGAACGCGGGTCGGCGACTCCCCGCTTGCCAGGAGCCCTCCAAAACGTGGACGGATCCTGCCGAGTAAGAAATGATACTCGGGAGGTGTTTACCCAGCTGCCGAGTATACCAGGTGATGTAGGACAGGTTCACTCACACACACACTCACACAGACACACCTATTCACTTGGGCCTTCTCCCTCATGCCCTGCTGACATCCATGCAGGCCCACATTGACCTTGTGACCTCTGGAGCTCCATGCATCTTGTTCTACACTCCCTGCCTAGTAAAACCCTTTCTCCCATGGGCCTGAGAGTACAGCTCATTTGAGACCATTTTGGAAAATATTTTCTGTCATTTTTAAATGCCCACAAAAAATTTCACATTATACTGCTGTTTTGAATGTATAGCAAAACCAGGTAGTTTTGAGGTTGAATAGCTACTTGAGTTGCTTGGTTCTACTGAAATTACCAACAGGCATTGGTCCAGGGTGATCAGGCCTATAATTTGAGACCATTTGGGTAAAGATTAGAGCTTTCTTTCCTTTTTAAATCACTCCAGGCAATATGTAATACAAATCTGATTTGGTTGCAATGCTGGGAAGAACTACACCACAGTAGATCCACGTTGCCTTTCAACTTTTTTCAAATAGGTTAAATCCTTCCAAAATGTCATATGAGGTGCAGCAGGCTAGGAGAAAGGGGGAGAGAGTGGCCAGCCTCCACAGGGGATATAGAAATACATTGCCTGCTGCCCTAACTTCAACTTGATGCCTATGTGGGTTTATATTGCCATATCAAACTGTCTTCTTTGTCAACCCATCAGGCCACTATAAGGATTACCTGTGTTGAGTTTAAGCTTCCTGGAGCAACCGGAAGTGGGAAGATTGACCCTAAACATGGTTTAGATGTATCCACCAGCAGATAGTGAAAACGCTACATTCAACCCTCTGTAAAAAGTTTAGTTTTTCACGGATTGACCTGAAACTCAGGATTCTGTAAGAGCTTGTCCCAATGAGGATATGTGTTTAATTACAGCTTCCTGTGACAACCGGAAGTGCCTTACATTGTGGTCATAGGTGCTGTTTCGAAGGGTTAAAAAGGTCACATCCTTCCAAAATGTCACATGTGTGATTAGGCAACCCTCATGAACCCGTACATATTAGAAAACCAGGTTTTTATCTGTTTGTTTTTTTATAAAGCTAGAAAAAAATATATAAAAAAAAAAAAAATTCTTCAAGGCAAGGCCATTCTTCAAGGCAAAACTTCTCCATCTCCTTCAAGTTGGATGGGTTCCGCTGGTGTACAGCAATCTTTAAGTCATACCACAGATTCTCAATTGGATTGAGGTCTGGGCTTTGACTAGGCTATTCCAAGACATTTAAATGTTTCCCCTTAAACCACTCAAGTGTTGCTTTAGCAGTATGCTTAAGGTCATTGTCCTGCTGGAAGGTGAACCTCCATCCTAGTCTCAAATTTCTGGAAGATTGAAACGGGTTTCCCTCAAGAATTTCCCTGTATATAGCGCCATCCATCATTCCTTCAATTCTGACCAGTTTCCCAGTCCCTGCCGATGGAAAACATCCCCACATCATGATGCTGCCACCACCATGCTTCACTGTGTTCTCGGGGTGATGAGAGGTGTTGGGTTTGCGCCAGACATATCGTTTTCCTTGATGGCCAAATAGCTCAATTTTAGTCTCATCTGACCAGAGTACCCTCTTCCATATGTTTGGGGAGTCTCCCACATGCCTTTTGGCGAACACCAAACGTGTTTGCTTATTTTTTTCTTTAAGCAATGGCTTTTTTCTGGCCCCCTTCCATAAAGCCCAGCTCTGTGGAATGTACGGCCTAAAGTGGTCCTATGGACAGATACTCCAACTCCGCTGTGGAGCTTTGCAGCTCCTTCAGGGTTATCTTTGGTCTCTTTGTTGCCTCTCTGATTAATGCCCTCCTTACCTGTTCCGTGAGTTTTGGTGGGCGGCCCTCTCTTGGCAGGTTTGTTGTGGAGCCATATTCTTTCCATGTTTTAATAATGAATTTAATGGTGCTCCGTGGGATGTACACATTTTCGGATATTTTTTTATAACCCAACCCTGATCTGTACTTCTCCACAACTTTGTATCTGACCTGTGTGGAGAGCTTGGTCTTCATGGTGCCGCTTGCTTAGTGGTGTTGCAGACCCTGGGGCCTTTCAGAACAGGTGTATATATACTGAGATCATGTGACAGAACATGTGACACTTAGATTGCACACAAGTGAACTTTATTTAACAAATTATGTGACTTCTGAAGGTAATTGGTTGCACCAGATGTTATTTAGGGGCTTCATAGCAAAGGGGGTGAATACATATGCACACATCACTTTTCCGTTTTTTATTTTTTAGAATTTTTTGAAATAAGTAATTCTTTTCATTTCACCAATTTGGACTATTTTGTGGATGTCCATTATGTCCAAATAAAAATCAATTTAGATTACAGGTTGCAATGCAACAAAATGGAAAAACGCCAAAAGGGGATGAATACTTGTCAAGGCACTGTATCTGACTAACCTAACCTCTACTCTAAATCAGCCGACAAGGTGAAAAATCTGCTCCTGTAAGTCAATCTGGATAAGAGCGTCTGCTAAATGACTAAAATGTAAATGTAAATCCCAGTCAGGATCGGAAGGATAGTCAGTTTTACGAGGGCATGTTTGGCAGCATGAGTGAAGGAGGCTTTTTTGCGAAATAGGAAACCGATTCTAGATTTAACTTTGGATTGGAGATGCTTAATGTGAGTCAGGAAGGAGAGTTTACGGTCTAACCAGACACCTAGGTATTTGTAGTTGTCCACATATTCTAAGTCAGACCCGCCGAGAGTAATGATTCTAGTCGGGCGGGCGGTTGCAAGCAGCGTTCGATTGAAGAGCATGCATTTAGTTTTACTAGTGTTTAAATCAAATAAAATAAAATTGTATTTGCCACATGCGCCAAATACAACAGGTGTAGACATTACAGTGAAATGCTTACTTACAAGCCCTTAACCAACAATGCAGTTTTTTAAAGAAAAATGTAAAATAAAATAGTGGTAATTAATAAAATATAAAAGCAAATAGCTAAAGAGTAGCAGTAAAATAAAATAACAGTAGGGAGGCTATATACAGGGGGTACCGGTACAGAGTCAATGGGAAATAACAGTAGGGAGGCTATATACAGGTGGGTACCGGTACAGAGTCAATGGGAAATAACAGTAGGGGAGGCTATATACAGGGGGGTACCGGTACAGAGTCAATGGGAAATAACAGTAGGGGAGGCTATATACAGGGGGTACCGTACAGAGTCAATGGGAAATAACAGTAGGGAGGCTATATACAGGGGGGTACCGGTACAGAGTCAATGGGAAATAACAGTAGGGAGGCTATATACAGGGGGGTACCGGTACAGAGTCAATGGGAAATAACAGTAGGGAGGCTATATACAGGGGGTACCGGTACAGAGTCAATGGGAAATAACAGTAGGGAGGCTATATACAGGGGGGTACCGGTACAGAGTCAATGGGAAATAACAGTAGGGAGGCTATATACAGGGGGGTACCGGTACAGAGTCAATGTGCGGGGGCACCGCCTAGTCGAGGTAATTGAGGTCATATGTACATGTGGGTAGAGTTAAAGTGTCTATGCATAAATAGTAAACAGAGTAGCAGCAACATAAATGAGGGGGATGGGGTGGGGTTGGGGGGCAGTGCAAATTGTCCGGGTAGCCATGATTAGCTGTTCAGGAGTATTATGGCTTGGGGGTAGAAGCTGTTGAGAAGCCTTTTGGACCTAGACTTGGCGCTCCGGTACCGCTTGCCGTGCGATAGCAGAGAGAACAGTCTATGACTAGGGTGGCTTGAGTCTTTGACAATTTCTAGGGCCTTCCTCAGACACTCCCTGGTATAGAAGTCCTCGATGGAAGGAAGCTTGGCCCCAGTGACGTACTGGGCCGTACACACTACCCTCTGTAGTGCCTTGCGGTCGGAGGCCGAGTAGTTGCCATACCAGGCGGTGATGCAACCAGTCAGGATGCTCTCGATGGTGCAGCTGTAGAACATTTTGAGGATCTGAGGACCCATGCCAAATATTTTCAGTCTCCTGACGGGGAATAGGTTTTGTCGTGCCCTCTTCACAGAAGGTGTTCAGACAGACCAGAGCAAAGTGACTGCCATCAAGAACATGCCACTGCCTACCGATCAAGAGGACGTACAAAGGTTCTTAGGGATGGTTAACTATGTGGGCTAATTTGTACCTAATCTGGCAACTCACACTAGTCAGATGAGAAGTCTACTGTGTAAAACTACAGATTGGTGTTGGAACAGTAATCATCAGAAAGAGAGTTTTGAGGAGCTCAAGGCATTGATCATTGTGAGGACAACAATGACTAGATGATGTTCTAATACTGTTATTGCATCAAATGGTTGTTTTCTGCAGTAGAAAAGGGTTCTTAGAACTCTCATGTGTCTGTTAACACTGACAGTAGATTAATGATGCCTTTGGTGATAAAACCTACAGAACGCATTCCATAGAATGAGTTGGTGTAATGAGGTACCAGGGAGAGATGGCTGGGGTATGGATAATGATGAGAGGAAGCTTGTTTTGGAGGCTAAACTCTGATTTCCATACAGTAAGAACAGTCTTCATAGCAAATGCTTTCTGGCTTGGGGATACTCCTTTCTCATATATCAAGTCTCACCTTTTGACTCATTCCATACATCTGTTATTTGTCATGTAGACTAAGAGGGTGTATCTTTGCTATAAAATATCTTTAGTATTCTTTGTGTCAAGACTGTTGGGTCGACCAGCCTCAACTTATTACCTTATTGATAAGTTTTGAATAAAGTAATATCCTGATTGGTGATTGACCCTGTCTCTCCTCATTATTGATTAGAATGTCCACTACATCATGCATGCTCCACTACTGAGGTTCTATGATAAAAAGCTCAAAACCTCAATCTCAGCAGATGCCTCTAAAGCAGGTTAAGGTGCAGTGTTGTTACAGCAGTATGGCACTAGATGGCGCCCAGTTGCATATGCCTCCAGGGCTCTGACAACTTCTGAGTGGAACTATGCTCAGATTGAGAAAGAGGCATTGGCACTGTCATGTGCATGTGAGAAATTCAGTGTGTTTATCTGTGGTAAAACAGTGTGGGCTGAAACAGATCATCAACCTTAAGTTACTATTGTAAAGAAGGGTCTAACATACACACCACCAAGGGAACAGGGACTGTTTCTAAAACTTCAGAAATATGACTTGCAACTCGAGTACAGGCCAGGGAAAGAATTGGTAGTGGCAGACACATTGTCCAGAGCTTTTGACAGCTCAGAACCAAACCAGATATATATGAGCAGGACGAGACCATACATGTAAACCTTATCAGAAAGAGTTGCCCAGTCTCAGATGAAATGTGGACAGTTATTTCACGTGCTACTGCAGAAGATGAGTGTTTGCAAAAGGTGATTCAAGCCATAACATGCAGCTGGTCTGTACAAGCTATACCATACCCTTATGGTCAATACAGGGATGAGCTATCTGGACTTGATGGAATTCTGTTTAAGGGTTCAAAAATTGTGATACCAAGTGTGTTACAGAAAAACATTCTGATCAAAATACACAAGGACCATCTAGGGATGGAAAAGTCAAAACGAGGTGCTAAAGCAGTGTTATTCTGGCCCAAGATGAATGCTGATATAGAGCAGACAGTCAGAGCCTGTATACAGTACCAGTCAAAAGTTTGGATACCTTCACTACTGGTCAAAAGTTTTAGAACACCTACTCATTCAAGGGTTTTCCTTTATTTGACTATTTTCTACATTGTAGAATAATAGTGAAGACATCTAAACTATGAAATAACACATGGAATCATGTAGTAAAGGTGTTCAATCAAATCAAAATATATTTTAGATTTTAGATTCTTCAAAGTAGCCACCCTTTGCCTTGACAGCTTTGCACACTCTTGGCATTCTCTCAAACCGCTTCATGAGGAATGTTTTTCCAACAGTCTTGAAGGAGTTCCCACATATGCTGAGCACTTGTTGGCTGCTTTTCCTTCACTCTGCGGTCCAACTCATCACAAACCATCTCAATTGGGTTGAGGTCGGGTGATTGTGGAGGCCAGGTCATCTGATGCAGCACTCCACCACTCTCCTTCTTGGTCAAATAGCCCTTACACAGCCTGGAGGTGTGTTGGGTCATTGTCCTGTTGAAAAACAAATGATAGTCCCACTAAGACCAAACCAGATGGGATGGCGTATCGCTGCAGAATGCTGTGGTAGCCATGCTGGTTAAGTGTGCCTTGAATTCTAAAGAAATCCCAGACAGTGTCATAAGTAAAGTACCCCCACACCATCACACCATCTACTCCATGCTTTACGGTGGGAACCACACATGTGGAGATCATCCGTTCACCTACTCTGTGTCTCACAAAGACACTGCGGTTGGAACCCAAAATATCAAATTTGGACTCATCAGATCAAAGGACAGATTTCCACCGGTCTAATGTCCATTGCTTGTGTTTTCTTGGCCCAAGCAAGTCTCTTCTTCTTATTGGTGTCCTTTAGTAGTGGTTTCTTTGCAGCAATTTGACCACGAAGGCCTGATTCTCCTCTGAACAGTTGATGTTGGGATGTGTCTGTTACTTGAACTCTGTAAAGCATTTATTTGGGCTGCAATCTGAGGTGCAGTTAACTCTAATGAACTTATCCTCTGCAGCAGAGGTAACTCTGGGTCTTCCTTTCCTATGGCGGTCCTCATGAGAGCCAGTTTCATCATAGCGCTTGATGGTTTTTGCGACTGCACTTGAAGAAACTTTCAAAGTTCTTGAAATGTTCCGTATTGACTGACCATGTCTTAAAGTAATGATGGACTGTCGTTGCTCTTTGCTTATTTGAGCTCTTCTTGCCATAATATGGACTTGGTCTTTTACCAAATAGGCCTATCTTCTGTATACCACCCCTCCCTTGTCACAACACAACTGATTGGCTCAAACGCATTAAGAAGGAAAGAAATTCCACAAATTAACTTTTAAGAAGGAACACCTGTTATTTGAAATGCATTCCAGGTGACTACCTCATGAAGCTGGTTGAGAGAATGCCAAGAGTGTGCAAATCTATCATCAAGGCAAAGGGTGGCTATTTGAAGAATCTCAAATATAAAATATATTTTGATTTGTTTAACACTTATTTGGTTACTACATGATTCCATATGTGTTATTTCATAGTTTTGATGTCTTCACTGTTATTCTACAATGTAGAAAATAGTACAAATAAAGAAAAACCCTTGAATGAGTAGGTGTTCTAAAACTGCCTTATTGCTATTAACGTACCAACGTAATTAGAGCAGTAAAATAAATGTTTTGTATACGGTCTGATATACCACGGCTGTCGGCCAATCATCATTCAGGGCTTGAACTACCCAGTTTATAAATATATTTACACTCCAGACTCCTACATTGCTCGTCCTAATATTTATATATTTCTTAATTCCATTCCTTTACTTTTTAGATGTGTGTATTGTTAGTTATTACTGCACTGTTGGAGCCAGGAACATAAGCATTTCGCTACACCTGCAATAACATCTGCTAAATATGTGTATGCAACCAATAATTTGATTTGATTTTTGAAAGTGTTACATCATTCTCAATCCACGTTGCGTTGTGCCTAAGAACAGCCCTTAGCTGTGGTATTGTATATTGGCCATATACCACATCTCCTCAGGCCTTATTGCTTAATTAGAACACATTAGTGTATTATAAGGCATTATAAACGTCATTCAAATAATTATACATATGTTCTTCATAGAAACTGTTATCCTTTATATATTCTAACAACTCACATTTTAAGATTCATTGTTTCATTTGTTCCAAGTTAAGGACTGTAACCTAGGAACAAAACTATTTGTCTCCCTCTTCCTGTTGCATGCAGTTCCTCTCTCTCTTCCTCCATTCCTCTAACCCCTCCCTCCCTCCTTTTAACCCCACCCCTCTGGCAGAACCAGGAAGTCCCTCCCCTCCACAAACTCTCTTCTGAGGAAACGAAACTGATCTGAGTCTCTGTGTCGTCTGTCTGTGTGAGAGTGAACAACCGTCCAAATGGCTCAGCAGGGAGTACTGCTCGACCAGGACCAGTTATGTTGTTCTGTCTGTCTGGATCTACTGAAGGAGCCGGTCACCATCCCCTGTGGACACAGTTACTGTAGAAGCTGTATTGAGGGCTGCTGGGATCAGGATGTTCTGAAAGGGGTCTATAGCTGTCCTCAGTGCAGAGAGACCTTCACTCCAAGGCCTAATCTGAGGAAAAATAACATGTTGGCTGAGTTGGTGGAGAAACTGAAGAAGACAGGACTCCAGGCTGCTCCCCCTCCTGCTCTGTGCTATGCTGGACCTGGAGATGTGGCGTGTGATTTCTGCACTGGGACCAGAAAGCAGAAAGCCCTCATGTCCTGTCTGGTGTGTCTGGCCTCTTACTGTGAGACTCACCTCCAACCTCACTATGAATTTCCTGCTTTCAAGAAGCACAAGCTGGTCAAAGCCACCGCACAACTACAGGAGAAGATCTGCTCTCATCATGACAAACTGCTGGAGGTTTTCTGTCGTACCGATCAACAGTGTATCTGTCTGCTGTGTGTGATGGATGAACATAAAGGCCATGATACAGTGTCAGCTGCAGCAGAGAGGACTGGGAAACAGGTAAGACCAGAACTACTTGTTGGTGACTGTCTGATAAACAAAGAATTAAAGATACAGTAGGAACTAAGGCTGTTTGAATATGAGATCATTCAAATGATATCGATCCACGGCAGAACAAATATGAACACAAACCTTGATTATATAGATATGCTAACACAGATTCTCCAAATGTATCACCATTTTCTAAAGTCAAACACCATTATCATTCGTTATCAAACACCCAATCAGCTCCCCTGTTTTGTGCACTGTTAAAACTATAATCATTCACATAACAACTTAATAATATAATTTCACACAGACACTTCCTCAACATTTTAATCCCTATCTTCAATGTGCCCTATGTCCCATTACTATACTATTGATCTACTGGACAAATAAAGCTTGATAGCTCATTGAAGAGTGATTCTCCACAGAGGCAGCTGGGGATGAGTCAGCAGAAAGTCCAGCAGAGATTCCAGGAGAGAGAGAAGGACCTGAAGGAGCTCCAACAGGCTGTGGAGTCTCTCAAGGTGAGTATTGTTGACCAGAGGAGACACACCATTTCACTTCTCTCCTCCAGTCAGAGAGAGAGAGATGCCCCTATCCAATCCCACTGGCTCCACTGTTGGGAACAGGCTGTCTGGACCCCTTTCAGAGAATAGACTGCTTAATGTAACCGGCGGGATATGAACCCGGGTCTACTGAGGAGAGAAACCAACATCTTGACTGTTTCACCAAGAGGTCATTCCCCATTAGGCTGACACTGATTTTGAAGTCGCAAGAGGGGTTACCTCATCACATAACCTTGAGTAACCATGAAAGACTCAAGTCCCCTATACATTAACACGGAGCTCTCTCTCAATTTAATTCAAAGGGCTTTATTGGCATGGAAAACATATATGTTTACATTGCGAAAGCAAGTGAAATAGATAATAAACAATCAGATAGACATGATAAAGAAGAATCTGGTGCAGTAGGAGTTACATTGTAGGAGAAAGTGGATCCATTCCTTTTGGCAGATCCATTTGTGGTTTCAGGGTGGGTGGGAAAGGAGTTGGGTGCAGTTGAATCAGTGAAGGTAACCTGTAGTGGACTTGTGATATTTGTTTGTGTTTCTTCTGACCAGAGGGAGTGGGCGCTCTGCAACTTGGGTCAAGATCTGTTTCTTGCTTTGCTCTTAGGAACAGGGCACCATTGAAAGGAGTAATTTCTGGGGTAGCGTTAAGTGTAGAAGTGGAGCAATTAAGGTTGAAGACTGCTGGTGTTTGTGATTCCCGCCGTTTGGTGCAACACAGATCCGGTGGTGAGCGTGGTGAAACAGAGGAGTCACTGTCAGTCCTTTTGAGTTTTGAGTCTTTACCCAACAAAGTCATGGTAGGATATATCAGTTATCCTGTTAGAACTTTGTGCCGAATCCACTGTGCTGTTTCAGGTGCAACATTTATGGTCATGTTGCAGCAGTTTGTAGGAGGGAGATTCCAAGATGTGGGAATTGTGCAGGAGGGTATAGAGGATTGTGTAGTTTCGGTGGATAAAGTTGTGTGTGTCAACTGTTGGGATGCCCATGTGGCTGGGGATCTGAAGTGTCCGGTGCGAGAGAGGCAGGTTGAGGTGGCTAGAGTCAGAGTAGTGCAGAAGGTGTCGTATGCTGAGGCAGTGAAGAAAGTAGAGGAGGATGGGTCAAGGGTGAGAGATCCTGAGAGGATCCCTGTGAGTAGTAGATCTGTTCCAGCACAGAGGGATAGGCCAACGAGTGATATATGCTTTAGTAAAGTTAGCTTCTTACAGTTCATAGCAATGGTTATCAACTGTACCGCAGAAATGGAACGTAAATCACAGAAAATAGATGTTGTGGTGGCAGCTGCAGAGAAGTATTTGGGCATACAAGATTAGACTTCAGAAGAGTTACAGGGTGTGTTGAGTGGTGGTGTCCCGTCCTCCCAGGCCGTTGGCATGGTGCAGGAGCAGATAGGGTCAAAGTAGTGGAATGGGGTAGTGGGTATTTAATGAGTGTAGGGTTAGTTGGAAGGGTGTTTTTTTATTATTATTATAATTTCCCCTTTTCCCATTTTGTGTCACAAAATGCACGCCTACCATAAAAACTATAATCATTCACATAACAACATAATAATATAATTTCACACAGACTCTTCCTCAACATATTAATCCCTAACTTCTATGGGCCCTATGTCCCATTACTATACTATTGATCTACTGGACAAATAAAGCTTGATAGCTCATTGAAGAGTGATTCTCCACAGAGGCAGCTGGGGATGAGTCAGCAGAAGGTCCAGCAGAGATTCCAGGAGAGAGAGAAGGAGCTGAAGGAGCTCCAACAGGCTGTGGAGTCTCTCAAGGTGAGTATTGTTGACCAGAGGAGACACACAATTTCACTTCTCTCTTCCAGTCAGAGAGAGAGATGCCCCTATCCAATCCCACTGGCCCCACTGTTGGGAACAGGCTGTCTTAAAGTCACAAGTGGGGCTACCTCATCACATAACCATGAGTAACCATGAGTGACTCATGTCCGCTATATATTAACAGAGCTCTCTCTCTCTCACTCTCTCTCAATTCAATTAAATGGGCTTTATTGACATGGGAAACATGTTACATTACCAAAGCAGGTTAAATAAATAATAAACAAAAGTGAAATCAATGATCAGAAATTAACAGTAAACGTTACACTCACAAACGTTTCAAAGGAATAAAAACTTTCAAATGTTATAATTCAAGTGAAAACAGAGTGAGCCATTCGCCAGACTGAGTTCTGGAGGTGAAATGGAAATGAATGAGGGAGAGTTAAGTGAGGTAGAAGGTGTGGTGAAGAGCTGATCATAAATGGATCAACAATGATCCCAGTTTCTGATCCGCCATGGAGCCCAGTTTCATAATATTACCATATGTCCCAGATGCTTGCCGTAGTTTAGAAATAATAGGGCATGTTTCACCCTGCCAGCTCCTATTAGTTGTATTGAGCTCTGTGGCACCAACTCGCCTAATGAAAGTTCTATTCCCAGCCCATTGTTCTGCGTCACAATGCCAGCTTCACTATTGTTGGTAATGAGACCAGCCCGTATTAACATTGTAGCTTTACCTCAGGTAACTTATTATTAACAAGGTTATGACTACTAGGTGAGCAAACTCACTGTTCACCTGGGTACACCTTGTGGTGACCCATAGTGCTAGCGATGGTTAACCATATTTTTTTCATTAAAAGGTGTAAAACCTAAACAGAACGCATGTCCCTGTCCTCCTTTTTCAAGATGTGGCCGATTTAAACAGCCAGACATTTTTTAAATAAATAAATAAATTTTTACAAAATAATTGTACGATTTATTGTTTCTAAATTGTTGCTGGGTAATTTGTTTGTTAGTAGGCATCAAATTGAGTGAATGCTGCGCAGGTTCACTGAGTTGTAAACTAAATGGATAGGTGCAGCTTATTGATTTATAGATCTGACACAGTTGCTACCTCAGATTATGAGCCTAGCAAGTGTTGTGAATGAGGTATGTAGTACCCACAGAAGGCCACAGGGAGGAGCAAGAGAGCTATAACCCATACAGTTTTTTTTGCTTTAAACATCCTAAACCTAACAATCAATCAAATGTATTTATAAAGCCCTCTTTACATCAGCAGATGTTACATAAAGTTATACAGAAACTCTAACCCTACATATTAACAATTTTAGCCTTAACCCTAACCCCTAACCCTAATTCTAGGGTATGGTAGCCTAGAACACATTGAGAACTTATTTTAGTAATAATTTTACGTTAGTAAATACCATTATAGTACTAAATAGCATTTATTGTTATTTTTTAAATATATATAAAAAATTAAAAATATAACTTTTTGCTTTATATTAGTCATTTTATTATAGGTATTATTGCAAGGCAGAACACTTGATAAACAACACATTTGTTTTATTTTTTAAATGTGGTTTGAACTGGGTGTGACCTAGTAACCTCTGTGAAAGTCCAGCAATTGGCATGTCATAGGTGGGGCAGGTTTGAGACTGATCTCCGGAATTAATAAAAAAATAAAAAATACACTATTTCTCAGCTACCTCACCAATGTCTTTACGTGAATTACTAACTTTTAATTGCTAAATATTTCCAATAGATTGCAGCATAAGACCATGAAGCATCAGTTATAGGCTACAAGCAGCAATATGATTGACCATAAAATAGCATGCAATCAAACACTATGAAAAAAACCTAATTAATATTTCATATTTGGAGTAAACAGCCTCGGAATAGAAAAGACGAGTGCATCTTAAATTACATCATGCAACCCTCGCATTAGAGAACTAAACTAAGCTTCTGAAATGTCATTCGTGGTCTTATGCTGCCATCTATTGGAATTATTAAGCAATTGCAGTAGTACTGAATAAAGTGTATATACTTACTAAAGTAGTAATTACTCGGAATTGCGAAATATAAGATGTTCTAGTTCATTTTATCACTTACAACCATAAAATAACAATTTATAGCATAACAAACAATGAAACTGACATTAACCAAAAACACCATACATTTAGTTTATTATATATTCAAAATATATATATATATATATATATATATATATATATTTAGATGGGTGACATTATCACCCCCTTAACATAAACACAGACACTGGATACAGACACTGAAAATGAGCTTTCTATATAAAACTGGTAGCTCTCAAAAGAGCCTTTGCTTTGCTGAGCAGTTCGTTTTCAGGAATGTGCTGCCTGCCTGCCTTCAGAGGAGTCAGTCTGTTAATAATGAAAAGTTAAGTTATTGCCACGCTTTCACAGAGGCCTAGTTTACATTTACATATGAGTCATTTAGCTGATGCTCGTATCCAGAGAGACTAGGGTTAAGTCCCTAAATATGGTACATCGATAGATTTTTCACCTAGTCGGCTCGGGGATTCGAACCAGCCACCTTTCGGTTACTGCCCAACGCTCTTAACCGCTAGATTACAAATCACAAAATGTTAAACACAAAAAGGCAAATGGTCGTAGATAAATGGTCAGCTAGGTAAATAAAAGACTGATCTTAGAACTTTCAGACTGCCATTGTTTTGGGGAAATAGGGACATGTCTGTTTATTTCACCAATTATGTCAAATATATGTATTTATTTTAATGGTTTAAAGTTCTACACCATTTGAATCAGGATAATCTCCTTTTTGTAATGATGTAAGGCTGGGCAGCGTACTCCGTAGTCATCAAACGCCCCCAAATACTTTTTGCCCTTGGAACTCTGAGCTCCCCCCATTGTTTTCCTATGGAGAGGCATGCTGGTATATTTCGGCAAGTATCTCACAATGTGTATATTTAGTTTTTTTTCAAGTCAGACTCCATTTTAATCAGGATAATCTCCTCTTTCTAATGACATCAGGTTGGGCAGCGTACTCTGCTGTCATCGATCGCTAGACCAGAAATAGTCAGAAGTTTAAAAAAATTCCTACTTCCTGGTAATGCAGATATAAGCACACTTGGCACCATCGAGGTGTGGATGTTTACTTACATCGAGGTGTGGATGTTATTTATTACTTTTTTTTTTTTTTTTTGTCCTAATAACAGATTGTAGTGGTGAAATAAAAAGGTAGACATTTTTTTGTGCCATTTAGGGAAAATTGAATTCTAAAGACCATTCCGTTCAGAAGAGGCTCAGCGTTGGTTCATTTCCATTCATTTGCTATGGCTTCGTGAGCAGAGGCAGGTTGCTGAAGACTCCGGTCGACAAAGGCTTGGTGGGCTCATTCCAGGAAATATTGGCTGTCATTGGGGAAGAGGCACTGATCAGGGGGGAAGTGCAGGGGGGCAGAGACTGGGGAGGAGGAGGACGGTACCTTGCCAATGGAGGAGGAGGAAGAGGGGGGAGGTGAGTCTGCGGGAGCGGAGGACAAGGCGTCTCGTTTTCAGACGGCTCATTGGATCCAGAGCTGACAGACAGTCAGGCTGAGGGCCCAGTATATACGGTGAGAGAACTTTCTAGGTTCCTGATGGAGACTAAAGGGGAAAAAGAAGGTTCTGCTGGAGTCTTATTTTATTGATCCTGGAAGGTTTGTATGGTCAGTACAACACGTGATGAAGAATGAGGGGTTTAGTGTCCTCTCACCCAGGAAGCGGTATAGGCTGAGAAAATGGGTCATGGGTTCTTAAGGGCATGTCTTCAGAATCTGCTTAAATGGATGGTTTTTTCTGGCATGGCGGCTTTATGGGCTTCTCTACTGGTTTCTGATTGTGGTGATTTCCCTCCCACCTCTTATGGAGATTTCACGGTTAGACTTCCTTAACATGAACGGCGGCAGAGACTGGGGGAATATGTCAAACAAAAACATTTAAACGTGATTTTTTTGCAAGAGACACACAGTGATGTGATTAATGAAGTGTATTGGGGGTCTGGTGGAAGGGGGCGCAGGTGCTGAGCCATGGCACAAATCTTAGTGCAGGGGTAGCAAAAGAGGTGTGTAAGGGTAGGTTGTTAGTGGTTAGAGCCCAAATCAATGATCTTTGCTTTCATAAATGTGTCTGCACCTAGTACAGGGCTCAGTTCTCTGTTTCACCAGGGCCCAGGCAGGTGTCCTATTGGAAATTCCATGTAAAGCTCTTCCAAGATGTCACTTTTTGCTCAAGCTTCCAAGGCTTTTGGGAGAGGTGGGAACAGCAGAAGGGGGAGTTTGAGTCTCTCAGTCAGTGGTGGGACGTAGGGAAAGCCCAGATTCAGGTTTTTAGTCAGCAGTATACATATTTTTCCTCTTCAGAGGCCAGGAGAGTACTGGGGGAGCTTGAGCGGTTCATAAGTGAGGTGGAGGCTGAGCTGGTGGGGCAAGATAGGGTGGGGCTTCAAGATAATCTATCTGAACTACGCAGGGACCTAGTGGCTTTCATTTCAGATGAAAGCAAAAGGATCACTTGTAAGAGCTAGTTTTTCCATGTTGAGGGAGATGGATGCTCCCAGCTCTTTTGGGTTGGAAAAACAGAGTGGGGAAACCAAGAAAATCCATTGTTTACGTTGGTCTGATGGGCGGGTAACTTCTGTTGTGGGGAGATGAGGGAGCCTGATGGGTGGGTAACTTCTGTTGTGGGGAGATGAGGGAGCCTGATGGGTGGGTAACTTCTGTTGTGGGGAGATGAGGGAGCCTGATGGGTGGGTAACTTCTGTTGTGGGGAGATGAGGGAGCCTGATGGGTGGGTAACTTCTGTTGTGGGGGAGATGAGGGAGCCTGATGGGTGGGTCAACTTCTGTTGTGGGGAGATGAGGGAGCCCTGATGGGTGGGTAACTTCTGTTGTGGGGGAGATGAGGGAGCCTGATTGGTGAGTAACTTCTGTTGTGGGGGAGATGAGGGAGCCTGATGGGTGGGTAACTTCTGTTGTGGGGGAGATGAGGGAGCCTGATGGGTGGGTAACTTATGTTGTGGGGGAGATGAGGGAGCCTGATGGGTGGGTAACTTCTGTTGTGGGGGAGATGAGGGAGCCTGATGGGTGGGTAACTTCTGTTGTGGAGTAGATAAGGGAGCCTGATGGGTGGGTAACTTCTGTTGTGGGGAGATGAGGGAGCCTGATGGGCGTGTAACTTCTGTTGTGGGGAGATGAAGGAGCCTGATGGGTGGGTAACTTCTGTTGTGGGGGAGATGAGGGAGCCTGATGGGTGGATAACTTCTGTTGTGGGGGAGATGAGGGAGCCTGATGGGTGGGTAACTTCTGTTGTGGGGGAGATGAGGGAGCCTGATGGGTGGGTAACTTCTGTTGTGGGGAGATGAGGGAGCCTGATTGTCACGGTCGAGGTAAGGAGTAGACCAAGGCGCAGCGTGATGAACAAACATGTTACTTTATTTAATAAAGCACGAAACAAAACAAGAAACGACTCGTGAAGTCCACGGTGACAATGACCGAACACGGAACAAAAACCCACAAAACCAAAGGGAAAAACAGACAGTTAAATATGGCTCCCAATCAGAGACAACCAGCCAACAGCTGACACTCGTTGCCTCTGATTGGGAGTCACTCAGGCAAACATAGAAATCAACAACCTAGAACACCCAACATAGAAACAGAACACATAGAAATGAACACACCCTGGCTCAACAAATAGAGTCCCAGAGCCAGGGTGTGACAGTACCCCCCCCTAAAGGCGCGGACTGCGACCGCGCCTCAAAAAGAGCAAAACAGGGGAGGGCTGGGTGGGCATACCTCCTCGGCGGCGGTTCTGGCTCCGGGCTTGCCCACCACCCTCCAACAAACCCCCCATAGCGCCCCTGGACCGGTCTGGCCCCGCTGGCTGGAGCTGGACTGGACGTGCAGGAGCGGTTAGCTTCAACTCCGTATTGGAGCCGTTGACCGGTACCTGGTTAGGCACGGTGACCCAGGCACGGGTTGCGCCGACAGACGACGCGCACCTGCGGTTGGTGCGTGAGGCAGAAAGGACCGGACCTGGCTGACGTGCGCACCCCTGGCCGTGCGTGGAGCAGCAACGGGCCGGACCGGGCTGACGACACGCACCCCTGGCTTGGGCGTGGAGCCGAACGGGCCTCACCGGACTGACGACTCGCACCCCTGGCTTGGGCGTGGAGCAGCAACGGGCCGGACCGGCTGACGATGCGCACTCCCGGCTTGGTGCGTGAGCCGAACGCAGCCTCACCGACTGACGACTCGCACCCTGGCTTGGGCGTGGAGCAGCGACGGGCCGGACCGGGACGATGCGCACCCTGGCTTGGTGCGTGAGCCGAACGGGCCTCACCGACTGACGACTCGCACCTGGCTTGCGCAGTGGCAGGAACGGGCTGGACCAGGCTGACGACTCGCACCCCTGGCTTGGTGCGAGTGGCAGGAACAGGCCGGGCCGGGCTGGCGACGCGCACCGTAGGCTTGGTGCGTGGAGCAGGGACAGGCCGGGCTGGGCTGGTGACGCACACCGTAGGCTTGGTGCGTGGAGCAGGAACAGGCCGGACCGGGCTGTGGAGACGGATAGGAGACCTGGAGTGAAGAGCTGCCACAACCCGTCCTGGCTGAATACCTACCCTCACACACTCTGTGTGAGGCATCAGCACAGGACGTACAGGGCTGTGTACCCGTACTGGCATAACAGCACGTGACACTGGCGCAGGATATCCGGGGACCGAGAGAGGCACTGGAGGCCACGAGCGCTGTGCCGGCACACTCCGTCCTGGCTGCATGCCCACCTTCGCACAACACGTGCGGGGGTGCTCGCACAGGACGTACCGGACTATGCCGGACCACTCGTGGCACAGTGCGCAGCTCCGCATACCGCGGAACCTGCCCAGTCTCATGCTGCCATGCCTGAGTACGGGAGTTGGCTCTGCTCTCCATCCAGGCACCGCCAACCTGCCTTCTGGCCCCCAAAACCCGGTGGCCTCTCTCCTAATCTCCCAATTCACCCTGTGGCAGCCTCCTGCTGCCCAGTCGCCATGCCGTTGCCCCCCTAAAAAATTATTGGGGGTGCCTTTCGCCTGTCCGACTCACGGCCCGGTTGACGCCGCTTCTCACTCCTGCCTGGGTCTCCCCCTTCATCGCCTTCGGTACCGGACGGCCTCCTCCTTCGTAATCTGCCCCCAGCCGAGGAGGACATCCACCAGCGTTACCTCCTGCGTGTGTTCCTGGACACGCTGCTTGGTCCTGGTATGGTGGGTTTTTCTGTCACGGTCGAGGTAAGGAGTAGACCAAGGCGCAGCGTGATGAACAAACATGTTACTTTATTTAATAAAGCACGAAACAAAACAAGAAACGACTCGTGAAGTCCACGGTGACAATGACCGAACACGGAACAAAAACCCACAAAACCAAAGGGAAAAACAGACAGTTAAATATGGCTCCCAATCAGAGACAACCAGCCAACAGCTGACACTCGTTGCCTCTGATTGGGAGTCACTCAGGCAAACATAGAAATCAACAACCTAGAACACCCAACATAGAAACAGAACACATAGAAATGAACACACCCTGGCTCAACAAATAGAGTCCCAGAGCCAGGGTGTGACACTGATGGGTGGGTAACTTCTGTTGTGGGGAGATGAGGGAACCTGCTGGGTGGGTAACTTCTGTTGTGGGGGAGATGAGGGAGCCTGATGGGTGGGTAACTTCTGTTGTGGGGAGATGATGGAGCCTGATGGGTGGGTAACTTCTGATGTGGGGAGATGAGGGAGCCTGATGGGTGGGTAACTTCTGTTGTGGGGAGATGAGGGAGCCTGATGGGTGGGTAACTTCTGTTGTGGGGAGATGAGGAGCCTGATGGGTGGGTAACTTCTGTTGTGGGGAGATGAGGGAGCTTGATGGGTGGGTAACTTCTGTTGTGGGGAGATGAGGGAGCCTGATGGGTGGGTAACTTCTGTTGTGGGGAGATGAGGGAGCCTGATGGGTGGTAACTTCTGTTGTGGGGAGATGAGGGAGCCTGATGGGTGGGTAACTTCTGTTGTGGAGTAGATAAGGGAGCCTGATGGGTGGGTAACTTCTGTTGTGGGGAGATGAGGGAGCCTGATGGGTGGTAACTTCTGTTGTGGGGAGATGAGGGAGCCTGATGGGTGGGTAACTTCTGTTGTGGGAGTAGATAAGGAGCCTGATGGGTGGGTAACTTCTGTTGTGGGGAGATGAGGGAGCCTGATGGGTGGGTAACTTCTGTTGTGGGGGAGATGAGGGAACCTGCTGGGTGGGTAACTTCTGTTGTGGGGAGATGAGGGAGCCTGATGGGTGGGTAACTTCTGTTGTGGGGAGATGAGGGAGCCTGATGGGCGGGTAACTTCTGTTGTGGGGGAGATGAGGGAGCCTGATGGGTGGGTAACTTCTGTTGTGGGGAGATGAGGGAGCCTGATGGGCGGGTAACTTCTGTTGTGGTGGAGATGAGGGAGCCTGATGGGTGGGTAACTTCTGTTGTGGGGAGATGAGGCAGCGGAGTTGTACTCTGATTTATAGAGGGCATAACTCTGTGATCCTGGGTGTTCTCAGGTTCTGCTCACATTTTGTGGCCTTTGTTCAAATGCTGTATGCTGGGGCTTCATGTATGGTCAAGGTGTGGGGAGGGCTCAGTAGGCCAGTCTGGGTAGGGAGGGGCATTCACCAGGGATGCCCTCTGTCAGGGCAGCTATACACTCTTGTTATTGAGCCCTTTCTGGGCCTGCTACGCAGGAGGCTACAGGGAGTTTGGGAGCCAGGCATAGGGTTGGGGACAGGCATAGCAGTGTCAGCATACGCTGATGACGTCTGTGTTGGTTAGGGATGAGCAGAACCTACAGGCCCTGGAGAATAGTTTGAGGGTGTACTGGCTGCTGGCTGTACTGGCTGCTGGAGAGAGTCATGGGGGAGGTCCAGGAGGCTCTGCCTGACCCAGTGAGGAGGGGGCTGGAGCAGCCTGAGGAGGGGCCACCACCGTTTCCACCACTGCAAGTGACAGCAGAGACTGGGGACTGGCAGGAGAGTCTGGAGGACTTACTGACTTTTAACACTCTGAGCTTAGTGGGAGTGAAGGGGCATCAGTGGCAGGGGGGTTGTGGGGGCTGAGAGCATGGCAGGGTATAGGTGGAGGCTCTATAAGCTCCCAGTGCTGGAAAGGTCAGGGGTCCTCCAGTGGAGGGTATTACATGGAGCCCTGGACACCAATAGCTGGTTGGCTCAGGTTGACATGGGAGTTGGGGAGGGGTGTCCGTTTTCTGCAATGACAGACTGTTCATCATGTTTTTCTGTGTTGCCAGGGTAATGCCATTACTGTTGACGCCTTAGGGTTGAGTTTGAGTTGTACAAAATGATCAACAGTGTGGAGATGTTTCAGGAGGTATGGGGGCTCAGGGGGGCTGTCTGTATGGCTGGAGAGGAGGGGTTGGATGGACGGTTGGAATGTGGTGCTGGTTGGTGTATTGTACTGTGGTGTTGGGTAGTGGATAATGTGATTGTGTAGAGGTTGTGGTGTCACGCAATGTGCTTTTAGGGGTGGGGGTGTTAGTGTAATGAGGATGGCTCATTAAAGTAAGACAAGTCAGTCTCTCTCTCTCTCTTAACAGAGCTCTGCACAGGCAGCAGTGGTGGACAGTGATAAGATCTTTACTGAGCTGATCCGCTCCATTGAGAGAAGGCGCTCTGAGGTGAAGGAGCTGATCAGAGCCCAAGAGAAGGCTCAAGTGAGTCAAGCTGAAGGACTCCTGGAGCAACTGGAGCAGGAGATAGCTGAGCTGAGGAAGAGAAGCATTGAGCTGGAGCAGCTCTCACACACAGAGGATCACATCCATTTCCTCCAGGTAACTCAACTGCCTTGATACATGTGATATGAAACTAAAACTCAATGTGAAACTCTCAATCATTTGGTTCTGTTCTCTCTCTCTCTCTGTCTCCAGAGTTATCAGTCTCTCTCCGGTACCAGTGTATCTTCAGACTTACCCAGCATCGTTGTCCGTCCTCTTCAGTACTTTGGAGATGTGAGTAAGACTGTGTCTGAACTGAGAGAGAAACTAGAAGACGTCCTTAAAGGAGAATGGACCAAGACCTCCACTAAAGGTGTGTTGAAAATAATAAGAACATCAACTTTAGACCATTGAAAGTTCCCTACTAGTCATATACATGTGGAATATGGTATGATGATAACATTCCCTCTCTCTGTGCATGTGTTTGTGTGTATGTAGTGAATATAGTGGATGTTGTACTGCCTCCAGAGCCCAAGACCAGAGAACAGTTCTTACAATGTGAGTCTCTTTATTCTGAAGTAACTAACAGTCTCTTTTTACTGACACTCCTAACAATCCCTCTAGAAATATATAGCAATAGTAGATCTAATCAAAGACTGGGTATCTATCTGACTCCTCATATTTCTCTGATTTGATCTCTGCTGTGCTCTAATCAAAGACAGGGTAGATACAGTATCTGACTTAACGTATTGTTCTAACTCCCCTCATTGGTCTCTGCTCTGCTCTTCTCCCAGATTCCTGTCAGCTCACACTGGACCCAAACACAGCAGACACACTCCTCTCTCTGTCTGAAGGGAACAGAAAGGTGACACGTACAGACCAAGAACAACCATATCCTGATCATCCAGACAGATTCACCAACTATTGTCAGGTTCTGTGTAGAGAGGGTCTGTCTGGACGCTGTTACTGGGAGGTGGAGTGGAGTGGGTGGTGTGTTACAGCAGTCTCATATAAAGACATCAGCAGAACAGGGACAGGTGGTGCATTTGGAGAGAATGACAAGTCCTGGAGTTTACACTACTATAGAGGTAGTTTTAGGTTCAGACACAATAATGTTAGGACTAAAGTATCAGGCCCTCAGTCCTCCAGAGTAGGAGTGGACCTGGATCACAAGGCAGGTACTCTGTCCTTCTACAGTGTCTCTGACACAATGACCCTCCTCCACAGAGTCCAGACCACATTCACTCAGCCCCTCTATCCTGGGTTTCATCTCTCTGGTACTGCTGAGCTGGTTAAACTGTAGTAGGGTCCACATAGATACTAGTCATGCTGGTGTAGTCTATAGCTGAGCTGGTTAAACTGTAGTAGGGTCCACATAGATACTAGTCATGCTGGTGTAGTCTATAGCTGAGCTGGTTAAACTGTAGTAGGGTCCACATAGATACAAGTCATGCTGGTGGTGATGGTCCCCAGATGTGATGATTCATTCTGCTCTGTTTTTATGTACAATGATTTGATTGATTTGATCTTCAGAAGATGTTATGAATTACAATTCAATGCATTCATATTTTTTTTAAGTGCAATGTTTTAATCTTAAATATTCACATTAATCATGATGTATGCTGTTAATGTATGTTGGTTGTCATCCAGAACCATTGAAATGTTTTCTCAATTGGTTCTCTGTCTCAATGTCATTTTCCTCAGTATCATGGAACAGGTAGTGTTACTTACTTGAGAAACACAATGAGGTGTGCAGCGTGGTAGGATCCAAGTAATGGTCTACGTCCTACCACACCATCTTCAGAGATAGCTGCTGCACTTGGAAATGTTTCCCCCGCGTTGTCCAGGCACTTGGACGGACGCCCATTGGCAAATAGGGTTCCGCCCACGGCGCCAAGTTTTGGCCCAGGTTGAAGCCCGCTTCATCAACAAAGATATACTAGTGATGGTTCACAGCAGCATCAAGCACCATCACCCTCTAAAAATATATTTTGGTTAGTTATTTTTACAGTATAGTTCCATTATGATATTGTGAAGTAGCATGTGCATTAATAGCAACAGTAATACAGTGTATTTATATAGTGCTGTACCTGAACATACTCGGCCCCCAGTTGTTTCTCTCAGAAGGCTCCAGGTCAATGTGCTCCATAGATACCTGGTGCCTCTTCAAAAGGCGGGTGATTGGTGGTAGGCTGATGGATGCCACATTGGCAAAGGTGTCATCATTCTCCTCAATGGCCTGCTTTATTTCAGACAGACGTATGTCATTCCTGGCCCTCACCATTTCCACCACTGCCCACTCCTGCTGGTCGGTCAGCACACCACCACCACCATGGGGTCTTCTGTCAATTCTGAGGGTAGAACAGAGTATACTGTAAATAGATCATACTGGAAGAATACTGGAACAAGTTATGTGAATTTACATGCATTACAACATGTAATTTATTGTAAATGTAATGGTAAAGCATAGTGCATATCCAGCAGACTTACCGGTTTTCTTGGAGAAAATGTTCTTATGATTGAATTGACAGTTGATCTTTTCAGATTGGGGTGAACTAATCTGGCAGCCTCTGCCATGGTAAGGCCTCTGTTTACCACATGGTCAACAACGATGGCCCTGACTTCATTAGACACAACAGTTCCCTGCCGTCTGTGCCTCCCTCTCTCTGATGTCCAGCTCTTTGACGGGACCCAAGTCCACCTCTTTGACCTCTGACCTATTTGACGGGACCCATGTCCACCTCTTTGACCTCTCTGACCTCTTTAATGGGGCCCATGCCCTCCTCTCTGATTGGCCCCTTGTCCACAAGCTCTTTAATTTATTCCTCTCCCTTGCTGTCTATCCTGCTCCATGTTGAAAGAAATGTTCATAAACATCCTTTTATATGGTGACCAATTGTGGTTCCCACTATGTGGAATCAATTAGCAATAATGAGCAGTCATTATGTATGGTTATCATGTATCATACATGTTATCTAGATGTTTATACTTTACAAACACATTTTATTTCTGTAGTTCTCAAAATCCTTATATAGTAGACAAACCAGTTTAAAATCTATAGTTTTACCAAACGGTTAAGTGATTAACCATTAAGCGCAGTTAGACTAAGTGAAGGTCAAATGTATTTAAACAAATGAGAAGAGAATCATATGAAAAGTATTGTGAGCATTGCATTGTGAAAGGCATTTACTTTATATGAAAGGTATTTCTAGATGAAACACTGATTAGGTTTGGTGAAAATGTTACTGTGTGGTTTTGTGTTTTGTACTTAGTCAATTGAAAATGTGCTTCAAGTTTTGAAGAAAAAAGTAACAGCCTTTTTGACGAGTCATATAAAGGGATCATCAGGAAAGGAAAGGTCCCAGAGTCTACATTTCTAGGTAACAGTCAGTCCTGGACTTTGGAGTGCTATCCCCCCCATTGTAGGGTTTGGCCCAATGCTAATAAAACAGAAATATCTGTCCCCTGGTCCTCCAGAGTAGGAGTGGACCTGGACCACAGGGCAGGTACTCTGTCCTTCTACAGCGTCTCTGACACAATGACCCTCCTCCACAGAGTCCAGACCACATTCACTCAGGATTGGTACAAAATCATATCTCAATAATTACCAGTGGATACAGATGATTTCAACCATTTCAGACTTATTAATGGAGAGCTTCTGGGTTATTAACAATCTTCCAGTAGGCCTATGATCTAGTTAAATTCCCCTTTTTTAACATTATTGTAAAAATAAATCAAATGTTTAGGCACATTCTTTGTAGCCTGGTCCCAGATCTGTTAGAGAAAGAAGCATTCATTTGGTTCAAACGTCTCTTGTCTGTCTCTAATACACCAGTAGGGGGCAGGTACACCAGTAGGGTGTGTGTGTGTGTGTGTGTGTGTGTCTTTCTCTGTGTGTGTTTGTGTGTGTGGGTCATTCTACAGATTCGGTGCCTTTTGTGATTGAGGAGGATGAAACAATGAACATTAAAATCTTAAGCTTTTTTTTATTTGATGTGACAAAGTAATGTGTGTACTTGATAGAAAATACCTTTTCCCATCTCAATGTAGAGTATTAAGTTATTATTCTGTATTATTTTCTCAAACAAGTCCCAATTTAATTCAACCCCGTCACAGTCATTTTGTTATTCATTTTTCCAATAAGCTTGAGATCAGCTTCTGGCATAATCTCACAGTTTAGATGTCCCTTGTAAATAATGGCATATTGTAATTAAAGAGAAAATCAAGAAAAACTGACCAGCACCATCCTTTCTAGTTTACGATGAAGAAATGTCTAATCTAACTCCACATTTTCGCAAGAAATGTGCAAGAATGCTGCGTAAATTCCTGACAAAATTGAAATAGCCTTATTTACCCTGATTTAATACACACAATAAAAACACTATTGATGTTATATTTTGTGTATTTAATACAAAAATGTAAAAAAATAATCTCGTAACAGGGATGAATGCACCGCAACAGGGTTGAAAATCATGTAACAGGGTTGAGTGAAAAGCATCACGTGTCATATGTTTTATCTTTTGAGATCACTAACATGTTGCCATTTTTTAAACATTTTAAACATTTTTAAACCTACTGTCAACATAGCTTTTAAAATCTAAAGAATCTAGATGAAAGCTAGACAGAGTAAAACACATTAATGAACTAATAACAGTAACAACATTTCATTGATTTCATAAAAATATCCATCTGATAATGGCAGGAGTCTGTTTGAACATTGAGCAAACATCTTAACATTGATAACCTATAGGTCACATGTTGCCATTTTTTAACATTTTAAACTACTGTCAACATAGCTTTTAAAGTTTAAACAATCAAGATGAAATCTAGACAGATTAAAACACATTAATAAACTAACAACAGTTACAACATTTCATTGATTTCATAGAAATATCCAGAGTAATGGCAGGAATGTCTGTGTTGTTTGAATGTTTGAACATTAAGCAAACATCTTAACATTAATAACCTATAGGTAAGCCTACAGTTTGTTCACCATTTTTACTGAGAGAGCCTAGCCCACACTTCCTTCTGTATTTCCATGTGCCTAGAAGTCACCGGTTTAGGGGGATCAATGTGTTCCAAGATGTCCCTCAAATGGATACCACAGGATATCATCAAGAAGTGGCCAGAAGTACCTATTTGGTCCAGCACAGCACATGCATTTGACCTGCACATGGGATTCATCTGTGGCTAGAATTATTCCGGGATAGAAATCGTCATCATATTTGGCCACGCACCATTTCCCGCATATGTCTGGATTTGCCCAATCAACCTCCCTCTGTGACACGACTGATGTAACTTTAGGGGTAAATGTGAAATGTTGTGTATTGAAACACTGGCATTCCAGTTTCTTGTTGTGGACTGTGCACATACAGCTTACATCACGGTAGGCAATTTGCCTTGCAGCCACACAAACAACTTGGTGGATCCGCATTGTGGATGGAACTACTGGCAAATTGGCTGGCATACCTTGGACGGCTTTCTCGATGGCCTCGTCTTCAATGAAGTAAAGCTTGATGGCAGTGTTGTTCTCCTCTAAGACCCTGTACAGAGTATGAGCATTTGGGATGTCACATCCTTGACTTATCAGCCTGTCTGCCGGTTCTTTTTAGGGTTGCACCAACACCATCTGGTGCTCCCTTCCCATGCCCTGCTTCAAAGAAATTCCAAGACCCTGCCCTCAAGCCCCTCTTGGCCAGTTCTGTGCTGAACAGAAAGAAATTGCCTTTTGCCTGTACTGGGTACAAGGGCCATCGCTGAAGAAGTGTACTGTTGATATGTTGGGGTGGGTATGTTGCAGGTCATCAAGCACAGGACTGAGGTGTGCCCAGATAGCAGGAGGAGCCTTATTCCTTGATGGAGAAATGGTGGTGAAGCAAGTTGGTTGCTGATTCTGTCCAACGTAGAGGACACCTGTGTGGAGGACGGCCTGTTCATGAGATGAACCAAAGTGAACAGACTGTATCTCTGTCCCATATCTGCAGGTGAAGTTTTCTGAAAAATCAATATGGATAAGGCACTCATCTGCAGACATGTTTTTCTTGAGTTCGCGACAGTAAGCATACTGCAGTTTAATGTTGAAAAGATGTTTCCGAAAACCTGAAGAGGAGCGTATGAAACAACTGTACTAGTTGTTCCTGCGCCATGTTTACCTCATCCTTCACAGTGACTTTTACTGTTTGACCTTCCTCATTTTTTTCTTTGCTTTCTTTGACCATCCACTGGAGAAAGACAACATTTTCATCAGCAGCATACAAGCTTGACATTGGAACTGTTTGGTTCTTGCATTGTTCACATTCACCGTACATGCACTGCTTATTCAAGGAACTACAACACACACTTTAAACTAAATCTTCAAGCACTGACGATTCAATAAGCTTAATTTGTTTGAGCTTCTCTGCGACAAAGGTCAGGTTTTCGTGAAGCTTACACATACAAGTGTCCCGATCAGCAAGGGAAGGGTAAACCACCCAGAAAGGCCGGAGGCGGCTGGAACATGGAGTATGAAATTTCTTCTGTGTTCTCTGCAAGAAACTTCCTATGCAGATTTTTTCAACGTGTCAAGGAGGAACCTCTTCTGCATCTTCTGTTTGTTCTTTGTTTTAGTTTGCTTTTTGCCAGTGGTCATTCTACTGATATCATCACGTGTGAAGAAATCCCTCACCCTCTTCTTGATGTCCACAAAGTTTGAGATTTTCTTTCTTTGAAATGTAGATACACTGCCTGTGAGCTTCCAGCGTTTCTTTGAAAAACCCAAAGCAGACTCTGAAAATGATTGCAGTCTATACTTCTTAATAATGTTACCTGCCACTACTCTGGATATAATTTGCTTCTCTCGTTCAGTTTTTGCATTTTTATAATGCTCCTTTATTTGAGCAACGAGTGCTGTGTGATGCAGTGCAGATCTTCTGACATCACTTGGTACAGCTGTGGATTTTTACGAAGTCTTCTTTTCTAAACGCTGGAGCCTTTTTTTGTACTTTTCTTTGGCCCTCCTTTCTTCATCAAGACATTTCTGTAAATCAGCTACCTGCTTTCTCAATTTGTCTTTGTCTTTCTTGATTTTTTTCTTCCCCTTCACAGATTGTCTAAAACAAACAAATAGACAATTCAATTCAATTTTATTTATTGTATCAAATCATAACAAGGTAAGTTCATAAACAGTATAAATAAATGTTAAGGATACTATTACAATGTGAATATGTCTAAGCAGTTTTGAAGAAATAGTGTACAAAGTTACCAGAAATCATATTTGTATGCACTCCTTTGCCCCTATTCTCTCTCCTCTCTCTCTCTCTCTCTCTCTCTCTCTCTCTCTCTCTCTCTCTCTCTCTCTCTTTCTCTCTCTCTCTCTCTCTCTCTCTCTCTCTCTCTCTCTCTCTCTCTCTCTCTCTCTCTCTCTCTCTCTCTCTCTCTCTCTCTCTCTCTCTCTCTCTCACACACACAATCTTTTCCTAACCTTGTGGGCTCATGTGACATCACCACGTCTCTATCAGGACTTTGTGGAGGTGGCAATAGTATTAACAGCCATTTCCCTTTGCTTTTGCCGCTCCTTCGCTTTTCTCCATCCCTTTCTCCTCATCTTTTGACCTCTCTTATCTAGATCTCCTATTCCTTTCTTCTTTCCTGCTAAAACATATTTTGTCCATCTCATGCGTTCACTCCTGAGTTACTTTTCCCTTCCTTCTGGATCAGCATTTCTTCTTGCCCTGTACTCTCTTTGCCTTTCTGCTGCTGTTTTTGCCATTGTTGAATCTGAAATTGTAGGTCAAGGTCAAGTCAATGACCAGTTTACTCTCCAAAACTAATTACTGTATCCTTTTAATCACTATGTAGTAAAATGAACGTGAACTTGCAGATAATACTCCTAAATATGTCAGTACAAACCAGTCGGCTAGTGAACATGAACCCCTCACGCACCAGTTGCCAAGGCAGTATACTGTATGTCTTTTTAGACTAGTCTTCATTTACATTCTCTAGTCTTTTTATGCATTACCAAATTATGCTTTAAAGCAACAAAACTTTATTTTCTGTTGATTGTGTGTCCATGACCACCACCACCTCGTGTCTTAAAGATCTTACATTTCCAGGAGAATTACCTGACCACCGGCCGCGGATGTCCCTCACCTTCCTCTCTATGTGTGTTTCCTTTCTGCTGCTGTTTTTTTCCATTGTTGAATCTGAAATTGTAGGTCAAGGTCAAGTCAATGACCTGCTTACTCTTCAAGACTAAATATTGTATCCTTTTAATCACTATGTAGTAAAATGAACATGAACTTGCAGATAATACTCCTAAATATGTCAATGTATATAGGAGAGAGAACAAATTAATTGTCACTTTTTTTAGTTATTATTTTCAAAAATTCTTCGTACTTTTAGTTGATACTGTAAAACCGTAAACAACAAACATTCAACAAGAAAATATGATTGGTATTAAGCAATATACATTAAATATTGCTAAGATTTAACAGCTATTCAACCCTGCAACAGCCATTCAACCCGTAACATTGAAAAATGTGATGGGGTTGAATGTGATAGGGTTGAAGATTTTATGCTAATCTGTTGCTAATTCGGGATGCTAGCAGCTAGCAGTGTGCCACATGGCCTTATTCAACAAAATACATTGTTATACTTCATAGCTATAAAAACAATTCTTGGTAAAATCTTAACTATGAATTCCCCCCCAACAGAGTTGAATACCTGAGATTGACAAAGCCCATATGTGCTTAAAAAACATGAAATATTTATAAAAAGTGAGAGAGCAGCTTACCACTTGTCACACCAGGCTTCTCTGAAGACTTGTATGATGTCACTTCCCTCATAAATGATGTCCACAGGATCAAACCATTATTTAATTGTGAGTGGGGGGTATTGTTAGCGTTACGGGGTTGAAAGAAATACAAGGACAGGGGTAAAAGCCTGAATTTCTCAGAAAATTAAATGTCTTATGCTGAGAAAATGGATTATGCATAATAAGGGGCATATACAATTAATTTTAACAAAAAAAGCATTATTATTTAACACTGTGTACTCAAAATGAGTCACGCCATTTGCATGATGGTCAATAGGGACAGGCGAAATTCTTAATACTCCTAAGAAAAGCAAACATATAAGTATTGAAATTCATCTCTGTTTAAAATCATATTCTCTACTCCATATTAAAAACATGTAAAACTTTGAAATGTTGTAATTTAAGTGTAGTTTGATAAATGTTCTGACAAGTTATAACACTAGTACATCTTGGGACACTGACATGTCACAGAATCTGTAGAATGACCCGTGTGAAGAGAGGAAGACTGGGAAGAGAAAGAAGCATTCATTTGGTTCAAACGTCTCTTGTCTGTCTCTAATACACCAGTAGGGGGCAGGTACACCAGTAGGGTGTGGGTGTGTGTGTGTGTGTGTGTGTGTGTGTGTGTGTGTGTGTGTGTGTGTGTGTGTGTATTTCTCTGTGTGTGTTTGTGTGTGTGTGTGTGCCGTGTGTGTGTGTGTGCTTACTGATGACTCTGGCGTGGGAGAAGGGTGTTTTCTCCATGGACAGGTAGCAGGAGGTGACACACTCCATGAGAGGGGCCAGCAGCAGCAGAGGTAGGATGCTGATGACGTTCATGGCACCGATGGGCAGGAGGAAGCTGTTCAGGTGCAGGTTAGAGGTCATGGTCTGAATGTAGTAACCTGATGGAATCTGTGGGAGAGGTCAAGGTAACAACAGATTCTAGGACAACTTTATGGAGCAGAAATAAACATTATAGATTTGCCAGTTTTACCCCCAACATCTGAAAAATAATGTATTTGGACTTTCCACTGAAAACAAACAATGACCTGAAAATGTTCTAAAAATCAATGAATGAATGGAACCATTTATTTGTCTCTACAGTTTGAAGGAGGTTTCTAACTAGCATTAGCGCTATGAAGTCTATAGTAACTGCTAGCATGCCATAGACTTCCAGTCATTGCGCTAACGCTAGTTGGCATTGGCTCCCAAAACGACTACAAACTTCCTTCATACAGGATGCAGAGACATTAAAATGGTGTCCATGAGCTCATCTGACTCTGGGGAAGTAGATAAAGGGCTGGGGAACTGCCTAAATCCTGAAGAATCCCTTTAAATTGAGTTTTTCAGTGATTGCAATTATTAATTTTTGCATTTACATTCACATCGTAATCATTTAGCAGACACTCTTATCCAGAGCGACTTTCAATTAATGCAAAATGTGAATCACAATTTTAAAAAATGGTATAGAAAGTATTTAGTATTTTGAAAAGTTTAGTTCAGCCCAGTATGATTCAAATGACAAAATACTCAGAAGTCATTTGTGGTAAACAAGACCGAGCTTTTGCTGGTAATGCCGTAGTGATAAGAAGATCCGCCGACACTGTACTCTGTTTATAAAGGTTTATTATAACAAAGGTTCCAGCATCAGAATTTGACAGATTCTGCAGATATCTGTAAGACAGCACAGCCAATCAGTAATTTGCTGTTCTCCCTTCTATTGTTCAAGACATGATTTTATATAATTTATGACGTAATATGGTGTGATCCTAAAAACCAATCCCTGGTCTTTTTCTACCTTACTCCCCATATCATCTTTCCATAAGTAATGATTTCCAGATGTTTCCAGCACTGTAGAATAGAGTTACATCATTATGCCACATCAGCAAAATCTTAGACTCTTAAGATACTACATATTTCCCCCCTTCGAGACTAATTAAGTCTCGAAAACAAAAAGAATAGGATTATGACAAATAACAATTCTTGCTCTTGAGTAACTTTAACAATAAACCAAAATTAATGGAGATTAAACACATGTTTATATAGACACATTTTGTATGTAGTGTAAATACATTATTATGGAGTGTAAAATAAATTGTCATGGAGTGTAAATAAATTGTCATGGAGTGTAACGTTTGTCATGGAGTGTAAATGAATTGTCATGGAGTCTAAATGAATTGTCATGGAGTGTAAATGAATTGTCATTGCGGAGTGTAAATGAATTGTCATGGGAGTGTAAGACGAAAACCTGTCTGGCAGCTTTCATTCCAAATATCCATCAGTCAGTCAAGACAGGAAAAATTCTCTCGGCCCCTCTGCCCTAGGCGACCACTTACCCAGATCAATTCACACATCTTCACTGAATACATTTCAAGACTATGATGCAATTGAATACATATGAAAACCCCAGCAAACAAAATACAATCAAAATGTCCACTTTCAGGCTTGGTAGACCACTCGGACCCTCCTGTGGATTCTCTCTGTCCTTGCCCTCCAGACCCCATATCCCCTAAACTTCAAATCGAAATAAACAAAAACATCTGAGGTCCCTCACATGTACCCAACAACAGAAAACATAATTCTTCAAAAATTAATACAGAAAGAATATAACACTGGAATGTAGTCCACTACACTTCATCTCCTCCACAGTGTCGTCTTTCCAATGCGACGTTGATGATGGAATCGGAACATTTCCACTCCCTTCCTTGTTCCACTTCCTCCAGTCCATTCATATTGTCCATGTTTGAGTATTTGAGTCCCTCTACATATTTCCCCATATGCTTCTGGAAGAAAAGAAAATACCAAACAGTATCTTTTGCAAAACAACACATGCACATTAAAATATCAATGTCAACTAAAAATGATATATAAAATTAGATATAAAATGAATCACATTCCATTTCCCCCTTTGATTCATCACAATAATATAAATCATCCCCAATCAGATATTCCAATTTCCTAGAGTTATTTCAACCCTAGTTTTCTATCCAACAGTTATCTGACTTTTTCAAATTTTTATTTTTCTCTAATTTTTCAAAACCCATTTTCACTGAGTTATTCACAAACTCTTCCCATTTCTGAGGATATTAAATCGGGAAATTCCCACCTGCTTATGACTTCTTTACACAACCGAACTTTGCAACCCGATTGAGCATCTTTTTAGCTTAGTTGAACATCGTGTCACCACTTGGTATATAAATGTAACCAAAAATAACAGTCACACATTATTTTTCTGACAGATTATGCACCTGCCTATGACATAGTCAATCTATTCAAGAAAATATGGTTCCCAAAAACTCTACTCCTTTGTGATTTTTATCCTAATCTCCATTTACAACATAAGCTAACCCATAGCTTACTAGATCATCTGGTTTTCTCCAAAACAATAATTGATTTTGCTACTCTAAGGATGTTTTTCTATTGTCTTCAAAACACTTGCTTTTGAAGTAAGTCCTTCAATTTCTGGTTCAATCCCTTGGATTGCTTCATCTTTCAATGGTACTGATTCTTCCAAGGAGGTCTGCCTCCTGGGTGAAGTTCAACTTTCCGGTTGGGCTATTTTCACAATCCAATATCTCCTACTTTATATCTCAAACATTCTTGAACTTTTTCAACATCTCTTCTTCCATAATTCTTCATCTTCCACTTCAAATATATTCATTTTGTCTTCCGTTGCAACTTATGACTCTCCTTGTCCTTGAGCCAAAAATCATCCTTTTCAAAATCGCTGATCTTCACTCCAAGTTCTTTCGTCATAATTAATTGATTTGACATACGTGAGATGTACAACCTCTTCAGAGCTGAACACAGATAAACCTTTCTGCTATCCATCATCACTTCCCATAGTCCATTGTTTATTTTCCACTTCAATTTGTTGGATCTTTTTTTCGTCCTATTACTCTACTCCTTTCCCGGATCTTCTACGGCACCTCTAAGTCCTTGCTCCTTATAAGGGGTTCACCTAAGGACAGTATCTTCCTTGCTCCTATATCTTTGCCTCCCCAGTTCTTTTATTTCCAAAACTATCTTATTTAAACAATTTATACCACTTGTTGTGGCTGGTATAATTGCATTTTCATTTTTCAGTTAACTGCTCAGTGATTTTTATTCTGGTTTACCTAGTTCTGTAACCTATTGTTTTTCTCACTTCTTATTTCTCCATCGGTTGTATTTGATTGAGTTTTCTGAGATTTCTTGGTCCTGTTCTTTCTGGTTGTGTTCCTTTTTCCGGTACAGATCCACTTCGATATAATATATCTTATAACACCTTTTCGTCATACCCCAAAGTCCATCCCTCTGCAGTTTATCTTGCAGTAAGTTGGTCCCATCTATAGTTTTGCTCTCTAGATTGACTGCTCAATTTTACTCACATCTGGATCATTTCGTAATATTCTCTCAGTGAACTCTTGACACGTAGGCTCTCGGATTTTCTTGTTGTCCTAGTGGGTCAATCAGAATTTGTCCAGGATCACTTGGTTGACTATCCTTCAGTTGCTCTCCACTAATTCTTTCAGCCTAACAATTCAAATCATTCACAAGCAGTTCCTCTATCTGAAGTCCAGCTCTCTGAAAAATTTCTTTCCATGCCTGGGAATCCCAGGAGTTAGCCAAAAGTCTCTTAAAGTCTCCTATGGCAGACTGTATTCCCTAAATGTTCTTCCAACTTTGAAATCTAAGGATTGCATCCATCTTGAAGAGTAGGCAGCTCTCAAAAATTATCTAACATATAATTCTCATTAGGTTTGTCCTCCAGGAATGGCGTCAAACATAATTTTCTTACTAGTGCCATCTTTCCTTGGCCTCAATGTATATCTATCCTCATATTCTTGAGGTTCTTTCTCAACAACCTGAGTCGTTCTTGATTCTTTACTTCTTCTAAATCATTGGCCTTATGCAGGAATGATACGCATCGGTCTATATCTCTTTTCTATTTCTTCTGTGTTAGTCATTGGAGGATAAAATCTTCTTGAATATAAGCACCTTTAGTCTCCAAATCTTCATAAATTGTCTCCATCTTCATTTCTGCAGCACTTTCGAATCACTTGTATTCTTCTTTAACTTCCATCACCCCTTCTTTCCGCTCTGGCCAACCTCTGTCTGATGACAGGGTCATATCCACCCATGATCTCTTCTGAATCACTCTGATCATCATCATCATCATCATCATCATCATCAATTTCCATCCTCCTTGACTCCTCTACCCTTGGATTTCCAACATCTGTTTTGTTCCTGCTTTTGGAGTTTGGATTCATGCTATGGTCGTTTCTTGTCCTCTCTATTATTCGTTCATCCTCATCTCTGATGCAATAATCACCTTCCTGAATGATCACTGAAGCTGAGGATAAACGTCCTTAAACTTAGCTATCATAAGGTGGGGGTGTTTTTGCTGAATCATATATGAGAAAGGTGCTTGACTTCTGCCATTAGCTTTTCTGTCACCTTCACCTCCTTTGCCATTTTCTCTGTACCTCTGTCTCTCTTATCTTTTTGTATCTTTTATCAGTTTTTGTCCTTCATTTTCAAAAAAGCTTAAAACACCCAGCTCTCTTTGTCTTTCTTTACGAAGTTTTCCTTTCTTCCCCTTCTTTTGATCTGTCTTATACGTGATACAAGCACTTGCATTATCTTATACTCTGGTTAAGAGTGCCTTCCAATATTGTGGTTGTTCAATGTCGAATAGCGTTTATTCCATTTTCAGATAATTTTGCTATACCATTAACTCAGAGGATTACTATTCTGTACTACATGAAGAGGAGTAATTGCTTTTGTAGTTTTGATGTCCTTTTTCCCCATTGTAATGACTATGTTATGTGTTTCCTATTGTTTCCCTCCTTTTTTTTTTTTTTTTAATTAATCAATTAATCCAATCAATCAATTAACCAATTCAAATCAACATATCAATCAACTAATTCAATCAATCAACAATCAATAAATTCAACCAATCAATCAATGCATCAACAAATGAAATCAATAAATCAATCAACCAAATAAATCAATCAATAAATCAAATTAATCAATCAATCAACTAATAACCATCAATCAATCAATCAACAAATCAAATCATCTAAATCAAATCAACTAATTCAATCAATCAACTAATCAATCAATGAATTACTAATCAAATCCATCAATCAATAATCGATGCAATAAACTAATCAAATCAGTCAATTATTAATCAAATCAATCAACTAATTCTGTGAATTTTATTTTACCAAATGATTGATTAGTGGCAATCTTACCACATCCGATGAGGAAAGAGTAAAGGAAAGTAGTCAACTCCAAGCAATTCAAGAATAAAAATCTGTAATCAGCAACGCACTAGAGCACTCACCCAATTACTTAATAGGAGTACCTAATTACTTTAATTTTACAGAATAATGTTAATGGATTTCCAAACAACTCGATAAACATTCCATTCCAACTGTAATGTGCAATTATCAATTACATCAATTCATCAGTCTGTTGCCAAGCTCTTGCGAAATGGTCACAACGCGAAATATTCATATAACAATATATCAATGTCACGAAGTGAATTTGTGAATAATAACAACTTGGCCTTGATTTGGACTGGGTTGCACGTCTCGATGTCAGTTGATGTCAGCCCCCTCCTCTCTCTCTCTCTCTGTCTCCTCCTTCTCGTCTCTCGTATGACAGAAGGACAAAGGACAAGCAAATTTAGTTCATCATTATTTATATATATATACATACCTATACTCCTCTCTCTATTCTTTCACATTACGCTAAGAAATAAGCAAACAGCTTAACTCAGGAATAGTATAAATAGCTCAATAACATTGTATTTTATTCATTTATTTTATTATTATTATTTTAATCCGTCAATATATCTCTCATTCACCAACTCAACGATTATCAACCAAACAGTTTTACGTCAAGCAATAGTTAATTCAAAGAAGATTTTTAACATTGTGCAAAATTCCCCCTCGATTTTCTTTTTGTCTGCTGAGCGGACTCTCCGTAGTTCAGTGCAGGGGTGGCTACAAAGTCATAAATCCTCATGCATGATTCAGTCACCATTGTGATTTCCAAATTATGGAGACCTATAAACAGACCAGCTGTTGCTCCAGGTCTCTCCTCCCATAGACAATAACAGACTCTACAGAACACTAAACAACACAAACACACAGAACACAAATCCCACTTCCAATTATGTTATCCTTTATATCTAGTTTGCAGATTGATAGTTATGCTGTTATCAATTACAAACCATCTCTATACACTTTTTAAAAAGTCACTCCTGTAGGGTCATGTGTGCTATTCTAATAGTTAATGAACATTCTCCTTCTATAGAGAATCATAAGGTTTGACCTTAACTAACATATTTCCTTACAAAAGAGTAAAGCTCACTGTAGTCAGTGCCTTAGTCGACACACATCTGGAAGTAATCAGAGACCTCTCCACGTACACACATGTAGCAGCATTCTCTCTATCTCACACACACACACACACAGAGACATACAGGATCCATTTATACAGAGCAAGCTTGCTTATATGGATTCCTATTTCTTTTATATTCGTTTTGCTAAATTTCTGCTACCTTAAGTTGCGACATTAAATGAGAAGTCACATTGACATACATCCGTCAACCATATTCCAAGAGGTAACATACAATTTAATATATGTCGTACAAACTCTACTGTTAGAACAGACCAAAGTCGTCAACAACTCTCCTAGGTTTCGGCCATCATATGAATGCCTTGGTCTCAAGGGCTTGCTTAAATTAACGGCGCCTAAAGTATACTTATTTATTCCTGGCCTTATTTCTTCATAATTTTCCTGACACTCTCTCACACACTTTTCCAAGCCAAAGTATGTGTGCCAGTGTCAATAATGTCTATAACTCTCCCCTTTCTGCGTTGTTCTCAACGCAAACTAATTTAGAAAATTTAGGCAGATTCCTATCACACAGCAAAAAAAACCAGCAAAATGCACGCATAAGTAATTTAACGGTACATCTTGAACGCACACACTCTGACTCACAAAACTACCCAGCATGTGTGTGGTGAAGAATCTGCCCCTTACCATGCTTCTTGGGCGGGAGTCACTTTGTAGCCCAGAGATGGAATGCAAAGAAAAGGCGTAACACGCCCCAAAATAATAAAAATTAAAACTACTCGTCCCATTAAATGTGGTAAACAAACAGCTTTTGCTGGTAATGCGTAGTGATAAGAAGATCCGCCCACACTGTACTCTGTTATAAGGTTTATTATAACAAAGGTTCCAGCATCAGGGTGACAGAATTCTGCAGATATCTGTAAAACAGCACAGCCAAT
>NW_025535175.1:75000-114728 GCF_020615455.1 Coregonus clupeaformis | reverse complement strand
TTTTTTTTGGCTATATGAGAAGTGTATGATGATAAGGGTAACGTGCAATGTATGTATTATGTTGAGTGTATAATGTACAGTGTCTAAGACAATTTCCCCCTTGAGACATTAAAGTTCACCCTATCTTCCTATCCTAAACCCTTAACCCCAACCTTAACCTAATTTGAACCTAATTTGCAGATAAGCAGTGTCCGTATAGCAGTGTCTGTGCTATCTGGGATCCTTGTGACGTCCCTTCCTTAAACCCTAACCCTAACCTTAACCACTACCCTTGCCCTAACCATATCCCTTACCTAACCCTAACCATTTTAAATGTCAACTTCAACGGGGTAGGGACATCCCAAGGATCCCCGATAGCAATGATCATAGCCTTTTCCTTCTGACACCGCTCATCATTATGGTGCTGAAGTGTCTGGCTGTTGGACATATCTAGCCAATCAGCTGCTGGCAGTTACATGGTTTTGACCAGTTCTATATCGTGGAGCTCCGCCCCATAGGGGAGCTCTGCTCCTATTGGTTTACCCACTGCCCTAAGGCAGCATCAGCCTGAGACAAAATTATGCACACACCTGCAGCCAATAGGAGTACAGGTGTCCCTATAAGAGGGGATGCCTCCCCTCAATCAGCCTCCCTTTATTTTCAGCGACTGGACTAGACTGGAGAAGCCAAGAAGACACGAAGAAAGACTCAGGACGAGATACGCCGTCGATTTCCAGTTCATCTACGTCGTCCATAGAAATGAGCACACCAGGAGATTTTCCACCCCCAAAAGCTCTTTTCAGAGCTCAATGCAGATGCTCCTCCATGGCAGCTGGCGACTCCCACGACTTATGTTTTGTGTGTTTGGGGTCTCAGCATGCCAGAGAGGGCGTCAGCAGTCCCCCTAACTGCGCCTCCTGCACCCTCCTTTCTATAAAGGAGAGGAAGCAGCGCTGGGCGTTTTTTAGGGAGGATATCCCTCTAGAAGATGTGTTGTAAATTTTAGCCTCTGCTTCAGAGGCGTCATCTGACGGCGCAGATTTTGGAGATGATGGGGACTATGAGGAGGAGGCAGGCATGGAACAGTCTGACCCCACCCCTCATACGTTCAAGCCCCCCTTTCCTTTGGTTAGTGAGAGGGCTTGTAGTTCCTATGGCGATGACGACACGGGCTCTGAGAAATTAGAAGCCCTGTCCTTCACCGCAGCTTCTCTGAGGTCGGACTTTCCCGGACTCATTGAGAGAGCTGCCAGACGGCTGGAAATAGCGCTGCCCCCTATTCCCTCCGCACCAGAGGTTGATTTAATGGAGGGCGGCCCTTATTCCAGGCCAAGGAGAGCGGCAGAGCCACTGGCTCCAGCCATGCCTTCGTTGGCCAAGTACGTCGAGGGCTCATGGGAGGCACCTTTAGCTGCGCGTTCGCCGGCTAAATCGTACCTCCCATTCACTAGAGTGGAGGGAAGGTTCCAGGGCCAAGCTAAGGGAATCCCCAGGTTAGAGAGCGCCATGGCGGCGTATCTCGTACCGGGTTCGAGTCCTTGGCCCTCTTCCAAAAAGGCCACTCTACCATCTCAGAAGGACCGTCTCACAGCACAGCTGTTAGAGAAGTCCTTCAATTTGGGAGACCAGGCTGTAGCAGCAGCCAATAACATTGCCCTCTTGGCAGCCGCTCTGTCCCGTTTAACCACGGGTAAGACTGAGCTGGAACCAGAGGAGGTGGAGGAAGCGTCCAGAATCTCTGGCGCCATCCTGCACCTAACACAGGCATCGGCCGTCTGCTCGGGGAGGTCCATGGCCACTTCGGTGGTCGCGGAGCGACACCTCTGGTTGTCTCTGACGACCATGAAAGAGGCAGACAGGACGTCCCTCTTGCACGCCCCCCTCTCTGACGACGGGCTCTTCGGAGTCGCCATCAAAGAGGCGACAGAGAGGTTTTCGAGACTGGACGAGGAGAAGAAGCAGCTGGCCAGACACCTGCCACTGGCAGGGAGGTTAGGCCCTGCACCCCAACAAAGACCGTCCACTTCCGCCGCCCAGGGTAGACAGGGGTCTATGGCGAGGCGGCGTATCCGGCGCCAGTCGGCGGCTACAGGAGGTAGGAGAGCGGGCTCAGCCCCCCCAGCAGCCACGGTGGCCCCATTGACACAGCCGGCGAGAGAAGTGGTGAGAACGCCGACCTGGCCCCCAAAGGGAGGCCACAAGAGGAGGCGCACATGACGGGACGCGGGGGAGTGGATGGAGGACACGTCGGAATCGAACGTGGCCACTGTTCCCCCCCACCCTTCGGTTGAAGAGATGGGTGATGATGATAATGCTTTTTGTGATGTGTACAATAAAGAGTTGGCTCCACCTGACTTTGTCAAAAAATAGCCCCTTTTCCATAATACGTCAGAGAGCGTTCATATCTCACCCTCTCTCTCCTACCACTCTGAGCGCCGTTCAGCCCACCAGGGGTGCGTTGCTGAACAGGCACTTAGGGTAGGTACAAATAACACTTCAAGTATAAGGAGTGTTTCACATAGCAGGCTGCAGTCTCGGTCAGACTCTGACATGATGACGCAGCCGCTATTTGGGGATGGCGCACTATCGCAGACTAAGGTCTCTATTAGTGCGATTCAGACCCATGCTGCGTTCACGGAGGGCCCGATTACCACGGTCACGAAAGTAACCAACGTATCGGCGCCCCCACCTCTCTTAGAACGCGCCAATGCTCACCACACTGAGTGTAATTCAGCCCACCAAAGGTGCAGAGCTGAGCACACACAGGAGGTGAAAGGGAAAAAGATACCAAGGCACCGTCTTGGGTTATCTCAAAGAGACCTCACATTACAGACTCCAAGGAGTACTGTAGTGAGTGTCTCTCATAGCAGGTTGCAGTCTCAGTCAGGAGGATGGATGGAGGATGACGCAACCGCTGTTTGGGGATGGCGCATTATTGCAGTCTAAGGTCTCTGTTAATGCGATTCAGACCCATGCTGCGTTCACAGAGGGCCTGATTACTACGGTTACGGGAATAACCAACGTGTCGGCGCCCCCGTTTCTCACAGAACGCGCTGATGCTCACCACGTTGAGTGTAACTCAACCCACCAGAGGTGCAGAGTTGAACACACACCAAAGGTGAAGGTTAAGAAGGTATCAAGGCGCCGCCTTGTGTTACCTCATAGAGACCTCATATTACAGACTCCCAGGAGTCTTGTAGTGAGGGGCTCTAATAGCGAATTGCAGTCACAGCCAGAGTCTGGGATGATGATGCATCGCTCGCTGGGGATGTGCCCTGTTGATGTCTTCCTCTGATGTACCACAGCTCGGCTGCCGCTTTCTCTGCATTGCTGGCAGTGGCAGCAAAGCTGTACCCTCTCACGCTGGCTCGAACAGGCGTTGCAGAAGGTTATGCCCTCCATTCCATCGGACCCCACCCCCCATTCAGGGAGTGGTGGAGATAGTGATGAAAACCGTGGCGCTCTGGTTTTCAGATTACGGACTTTTGGCGAAGGAGGCGGTCACAGTAGTTCCCCCCAGTAGCAAAGGAACAAAGGGCTATATTCCCGCCCCTACTTCCTGGTGCCCAAAAAGACGGGGGAATGAGGCCGATATTGATTTACGCATTCTCAACGAGGCGTAACCAACGGCCCTTTTCGATGCTAACGACAAAACGTCTGCTGGAATGTGTCCCGAAGGGAGACTTTTGTACAAGCATAGCCTGGCCGTACTTTCATGTGCCGGTACAGCCCCGTCACAGGAAGTTTCTGCGATTCGCCTTTCGGGGTGGTATACACGAGGATGCCATTTCCCCACCTCGCACGTTTTCAAGTGTGTGGGCCGGCATTGGAACCGTTGCGTCATCAGGGAATAAGGCTACTAGCCTACCTAGGCGACCTACTGGTTCTCGCCCCGTCAGCAGAGCTCGGCGATCACTCACACGACTCAGACAGTGATTCGTCTCACACGTCTGGGGTTCGCTGTGAATTGGAAAAGAGCGCCTGGCCCAGTCATCAGATTGTCTACCTGGGGATACAGCTAGACACTGTATGATGAGGGCTCGATTTCGGACCCTCGAGGGTAGCCTTGTTGCTAGCCCTGAGGAAGTGTCGTCCGAATCACACGGTGACTGCGCTGTCGATCATGTCACTCATGGGTCTCATGTCGTCAGCCCACTCTGTGGTTCCCTACTCCTGCACATCCCGATGGTTCGCCCAACTAAGACTAGACCCAGTGCGTCAACGTCATCGGTTGGTGGTGGTTCCCCCTCTCGCTCAGTGCAGATCTGAACTATTGGAACCCGCTCGTTCTCACGCACGAGTCCCGATAGGCAAAGTGTCTTCCTACATTCCAGTGTTCACAGATGCCTCTCTGACTGGATGGGGAGGGACATGTCAGACCCAAGCGATAGGAGGTGTGTGGCCTCTTTCGAGTCGCCACATCAACCTCTTGGAGTTGGAAACGGTTCGACTGATTCTGACCCACTTCGGCGTCTACCCTTCAGGGGTCGCGATGTGCTGGTCTGGTCAGACAACCGGACCACAGTAGCCCACATAAATCCGCCAGGGAGGAGTCAGGTCTCCTGCTCTCCACCGGGCGCGAGATGGCTGTGGGCTCACGAGCCTTCGCTCATTGAGAGCAGCACACTTCCGGGCTACTTGAAGCGTGGAGCAGACCTCATGTCGCGAGGGGGTCCTCGAGCCGAGTGGTGTCTGCACCCGGACATTGTTCTCTTTGGGAACATTCGGAAGCCGGTGATCTATTCGCGTCACGCGTGAACAATGTCCCCTATGGTTCTATCTGAGGAACAGAACAACCGCCACTGGGAAGAGACGTTCCACCACGTGGCCGGGAGTTCTTTTGTATGCATTCCTCAAGCTGTCCTGCATTCTCCCACTGTTAGCCAGGGTGAGGTCAGGAGGGCTGTCGTGATATTGATAGCCCCCGATCGCCCAGGGGCTCCTTGTTTTGCGGAGATGAGTCAGATGTTGATTCGCCACCTTGGCCAATTCCACATCGACGACGCATTGTCTCAGGCGGGCTGTCCATTGCCCATAATCGGCCACCACTGAAGGCTTGACTGCTGAGAGGGACAGGCTAGAGCGCCGTGGGTTATCTGATGCAGTGATCAGGACCATACAGGGTTCACGTGCCAGTTCCACTTCCAGGATGTATGCCAGTAGATGGAACGTGTCTTCACGATGGTGTGTCACACAAGGTGTAGACCCCATGAGCTGTCAGGTTGAGAGTGTTCTCTCTTTCCTACAGCTTATGTTTGATAAGCAGCGATCGCCCGCCACCATTAAGGTGTTTGGAGCGGCGATTTCAGCTTGTCACGAGGGGTTTGGCAGAGACAGTCTTCAGCCACCCTCTAGTGAAATGTTTCTTTATTGGGAACGCGGCGGCTTAGGCCAATGCCTAGAGCCACACTTCCTCAGTGGCATTTGGCTTTGGTACTCGGCGCTATGTAGTGCCATTCGAGCCATTGAATCAAATACCCCTCAAGATGCTGTCTATGAACGCACTGTTGCTGCTTTGACTACTGCTAAGCGTGTCAGTGATTTGTGTACTCTTTCGACGAGACCCGACTGCCTGGCCATTAATGGCGATCTGAGCAGAGCGGTGTTACGTCCCTAACCCAGCATTTGGTGCCGAAGGTTATTAAGAGTTCATATAGATCACAGACCGTGGCTGTGGGCTTTTCTCCCCCCTCCTCATAGGGAGAGGAGTGAGGAAAGGCTCCATCGCCTGTGCCCAGTGCGCGCCTTGGCGTGTTACGTTGAGTGCACAGCAGCGATTGTGTCATCGCCTCAGCTGTTTGTGTGTCACGTACGGCTGCACTAGGTAGACCACTTTCGAAACAGCGTCTGTCTCATTGGCTTTGTGAGGGCATTGAGACAGCTTATGAGGCAGCGGGGCGACAATTGCCTTAGGGTATAAGAGCTCACTCCACTCGTGGAATAGCAGCTTCTACTGCCCTTCTCAGAGGAACAGGGGTAGAGGATATATGTAGAGCGGCGGCGTCCATTTATCCGTTTCTATCTCTTGGATATGTCTTCTAACTCTTTGGCTCAGTCTGTACTCAGCGTAGCTGAAGGGAGAACTTGAGCTAGGAGGGAGGAATGCAGGACTGTGGAGACAGGTCTCCTTCAGGTCCGCTTCTGATAGAAGGACATCATTTTTGACATGACTCCTGACTGACAGGTTCAGTACAGTAGAGGGCATGTATTGATCTGCCCACCAGTGATTCACTGGATTGAGGCGGAATGATGTGGGATAATAGTAGTAACATGGGTTACGATACTATTAGACCGGTCATGATAATTTGACGGAATGTGACGTCATCTATCTGCTTGTTCAGATTAGTATGAATCATGTTCTGGGATCTGCCCACTAATCTCTGGGATTCCATTGATTGAGTGAGGCGGCCTACCGTATACACAATGTAGCGTGACACTTTGTGTCATTCCATTAGTGGTCGGTATTATTGTGACAGGATATTAAGGTACCATATATCTGCTAGTACAGATTAGTATGGCCTGTATTCTGGTGATCTGCCCACTAGTCATTGGTGTTGCCATTGGACTAGGTGGGGCGGGTTTTTAACCGATGACGCAGTATATTGTGACACTTGTATGGTTACAGTGGTTGCAGTACTTGCGGGGATGATTGCAGCCATTGCTAGGCCTGACCTTTTCATTTGGATGGGAAGTGTTGGGCTCGGCAGGAAGTACATTTTGGAGCGCTACGCTCCGCCTTTAAACCAATAGGAGCAGAGCTCCCCTATACCGGGCTCCACGATATAGAACGATTAGTTACCAGAGTGTAACTCCAGTTCTATGAGTGGAGCGGAGCCCCATTGGACTTAAGGCCCTGCCAAACCTCTCTAGTCTTGCTGAAGATAAATATCTCGGGAGGCTGATTGAGGGGAGGCTATAGGGACACCTGTACTCCTATTGGCTGCAGGTGTGTGCATAATTTTGTCTCAGGCTGATGCTGCCTTAGGGCAGTGGGTAAACAATAGGAGCAGAGCTCCCCAATCGGCTCCGCTCCACTCCTGAGAACTGGAGTTACACTCCGGCAGCACGTTACCGAGTGTAACTCCAGTTCTAGAGGGAGCGGAGCCCCATGAGCCTTGCTCCTAGTGTCTCTGCCCTAGCTGGCAGCACCCCCTAGCGATATGTCCATATGTTCCATCAATTCCGAGATATGATCTTCAGCGAGACTAGAGAGGTCGCGGCCCTTAAGTCTATGGGGCTCCGCTCCACTCATAGAACTGGAGTTACACTCGGTAACTAATCGTTCTATATCGTGGAGCTCCGCCCATAGGGAGCTATGCTCTAGTGGTTTAAGCGAGCGCTCCCAAAATGTACTCCCTGCCAGCCTAACACTTCCCATTAAAAATGAAAATGTCAAGCTAGCAATGGCTGCAACCAATTCCGTACTGCAACTAAAACCCCCTATGGGCGTCACAATATCCGCGTCATCGGTTAAAGACCCGCCCCACCCTAGCTCAAATGGCAATGCCAATGACTAGTGGGCAGATCACCAGAATAGAGCCTAATCTGTACCAGCAATGTGCCTCAATATTCTGTGAAAACACTATGTCCACTAATGGAATGACATCGCATTCAATTAGTGTCCAGTAGACCGCCTTACTCACTCAATGAATCCAGAGATTAGTAGGCAGAAACAAAATATAAGTCATACAACTGAATCAGATAGATGACCTCCATTCTGTCAATTCAATACATGTCTCTATGTACTGACCCTGTAGTCAAGAGACTGCCACAAGATAGCCTTTTCATCCAAAGCGGACCTGATAGAAACCTGTCTCCATCGTCCTCTTCTCTCTCCTCTAGCTCAAGATTCCCCTTCACTATGCTGAGTACAATCGAGCTTGAGAGATAGAAAGCCTATCTATCCACAAAACATGTTTTCCCTAACCAAAGCGGACCTGATTGGAACCTGTCCCAGGTCCTTCTCTATCCTCTTCTTTCTGGCTCAAAATCTCCTTTCAGCTCTGCTGAGTACCGACCGAGCTAAAGAGTTGGAAAACACGTGCCATAATATGTTCCTTCTAATCCAAGCGGATTTATGCACTCATGTCCACAGTCCTGCTTTCTTTCTCTTTACTTTCTCCAAGATCTCCCCTTCAGCCACGCTGAGTACAGATCGAGCCAAAGGTTAGAAGACATATCCAACAGAGTAGAACGAGATAAGGAGACGGTGTCGACCATGACGCCGCTCTACAAATATACCTCTACCTCTGTTCCTCTGAAGAGGGCAGTAGGGCTGCTACTCCACGAGTGGAGTGCGCTTTGATACCCTGAGGCGGTTGTTGCCCCGCCGCCTCGTATCGTCTCAATACCTTCACAAAGCCAATGAGACAATCGCTGTTTTGAAAGTGGTCTACCTATGCAGCCGCACCGTGACACACAAACAGCTGAGGCGATGACCTCGCTGCTGTGCGCTCAACGTACTCCAAAGCTCGCACTGGGCACAGACAATGAAGCTTTTTCTCACTCCTCTCCCCATGAGGAGGGGTAAAAAAAGCCCACAACTCCACGGTCTGTGATCCATATACTGCTAATAACCTTCGGCCATGCCGGGTTGGACGTAACACCGCTCTGCTCAGATCGCCATGGGCGGATCGGGTCCGTCGACAGGCACTCAAATCACTGACACGCTTCAACGGTGTCAAGGCGAGCAACAGCGCCGTCTTGATAGACAGCATTTTGGGGTATTTGATTCAATGGCTCGAACGGCGACTTCTACATAGCGCTCGAGTACCAAAGCCAAATCCCACCGGGGCAGCGTCGCTCTAGGCATTGGCCTGCCGTCGCGTTCCCAATAAGAAACGTTTCACTAATGGGTGACTGAACAGGTTTTTCCCTTCAAACCCTTCATGACCAGCTGAAATTGCCGCTGCAAACACTCTAATGGTGGAGCGATTTCTGCTTATCAAACATAAACTGCAGAAAGAGAGCACACTCTCTACCTGACAGCTCATGGGGTCCACATCTTGTGTGTTACACCACTGTGAAAAAACGTTCCATCTGCTGTGTACATCCTAGAAGTGGAACCGGCTCTGCACCTGTATGGTTCTGATCACTGCATCAGATAACTCACGGCCTCAACCTGTCCCGTTCAGAACCAAGCCTTCAGTGGTTGGCGATTATGGGCCACTGCCCTATCGCGCCTCCCGCCTGGCTCAACGCGTCTCGTCGATGTGGAATTGTTCCAAGGTGGCGCAATCACATCTGACTCATCTCCGCAAACCACGGGCCCCGGGCGATCGGGCGCTATCAGTCATCACTGATAGCCCCTCTGATCTCACCCTGGCTGCAGTGGGAGAATGCAAGACAGCGGAGGGGGAATGCATACAGGAGAACTTTCGGCCACGGGCAGTGCGCGACGCGTCTCTTCCCAGTGGCGGCTCGTCCTGTTCTCTCAGAGAACCATAGGGGACACTACTTGGCGTTCACGCGTGGCGCGAATAGATCCACCTCGGCTCTCCAGAACTGTTTCCCAAATTTGGAGAACAATGTCTGGATGCAGACACCACTCGTCGTCTCGAGGACCCCCTCTTGACATGAGGTCTGCCCCTCGTTCAAGTAGCCGGAATGTGCGCTGCTCTCAACGAGCAAGGTGCTTGTGAGCCCACACCTGATTCCTCTGCCGCCCTGTGGAGCAGGAGACCTGACTCCCTCCCTGGCGATTATGTAGCTACTGTGGTCCGGTTGTCTGACCAAACCAGCACATCGCAACCCCCAAGGGTAGGCGCGAAGTGGGTCAGAACCAGTCGAACCGTTTCCAACTCCAAGAGGTTTATGTGCCGACCTGATTGAGGCCATACACCTCCTATCGCTTGAGTCTGACATGTCCCTCCCCATCCAGTCAGACAATCAGTAAATACTGGAATGTAGGATGACACCTTGCCTATCGGACTCCGTGCGTGAGAACGCCGGATTCCTCCAATAGTCCAGGTCTGCTCTTAGCGAGAGAGGACACCACCAACCGATGACGTTGGCGCACTGGGTCTAGTCTTGGTTGGCGAACCACCGCTGTTTCTGCGCATGTGCAGAGTCCCAGCGGACCCACAGAGTGGGCTGCCGACATGAGACCCAAAAGTGAATGATCGATAGCGCCAATCACTGTGTGATTCGGACGACACTTCCTCAGGGCTAGTACCAATGCTGCCCGGGGTCGAAATTCGAGACCCTCATCATTACAGTGTCTACTTAGTCCCCAGGTAGACAATCTGATGACTGGGCCAGGGGGTGCGCTCTTTTTCCAATTCACGCGAACCCCGACGCGTGAGATGAATCACTGTCTGTGTCGTGTGCGTGAACGCCGCTCTGCTGACGGGGCGAGAACCAGCAGAGTCGTCTAGAGGCTAATATCCCTATCCCGACGACGAGCGGTTCCAATGCCGCCTCCACACATTTGAAAAGCGTTTGAGGTGCCAGGCGTACTCGAACGGCATCCTCGTGAACTCATACGCCACCCCTTGAAGGCGAACCGCAGAAACTTTCTGTGGCGCGATTGTATCGGCTCATGGAAATGCTACTCCTTTAGGTCTATGCTTGTAACAAAAGTCTCCCTTCTGGACACATTCCAGTAGACGTTTTGTCGTCAGCATTCGGAAGGGCCACGTTTGGTTTGCTCTGTTGAGTGCGTAAATCCAATCACCTCCCCTCCCGTCTTTGGGCACTAGAAATAAGGCGAATAGAGCCCTTTGTTCCTTTGCTCTCGGGAACTACTGTGACCGCCTCCTTGCCAAAAGTTCGTAATCTCTGATATCAGAGCGGCCACTTTGTCTGCGTTTTCATCACCGTTTCCACCACTCCCCGAACGGGGGTGGGGTCATGATTGGGCACCCTTCTCAACGTCTGTTCTGGCCAGCGTGAGTACAGCTTCGTTGCCACTGCCCGCAATGCAGAAAGCGGCGCGCACGAAGCTCTTTTGCATCCAGTAGGAAGGACCTGTATTCCTCTATGGCCCCTCGCCGCCGCTATTCCCCAACACTGGGTTGGTGGAATAGCCCAGGCGGGCCCCCTCGAAAGGGGAGGAAACATCAGCTGGTTCGTGAGAGAATCGGAGGCCTTGATACGTCAGTTACCCCGTAACTCCAGTATTCCGGCCCTCCGTGAACGTGCACGGTTCTGAGCTGCACTGACTGAGGCATTAACCTGAGACAGAGCGCTCTCCCCGGATAGCGATTGCGTCATCACGTCATTGTCTGACTGAGACTGCCGCTTGCCATGAGATCCGTCCACTGCAGTACTCATCTGAGTCTGAAAGTGTGGTCTCTAACTGGTACCACAAGGTGGTGCCCAACACCTCTTTTCACTGGTCTCATGAGCTGCTCAACTACACACTCTAGTGTGTGGTGGGCTGCGCTCAGAGCCGTGGGTATTGCTACGTTCATGAATAGACCGGCGTACACCGCCCTATTCCTCCTGAACGCCACGGTCTGAATCCCAGCTCTACCTGAATCAAGCGCCCCAGCGCGGCGTCTTCAAATAGCCATCAGGCTTTCAAGCACTTACGCTGCGGCAACAGTTGGTGTGTCCCGGGACTACCTTGCAACGCCGTGCTCTACCAGTGAGCTACAGAGACACAGACAGCTGCCTGCTATGAGACCTTTACTACAGAGCTCCTAGGAGTCTGTAGTAAAAGATCTTTATTAGGTGAGCTAAGGCTACGCCTTGCTTACCTCTTCCTCTTTTCCTCTCCTGTGCGCGCTCAACAACGCACCTCTCGGTGGGTTGAGCTACACTCAGGATGGTGGAGTTCCATCGGACATGTAGTACTCTGCACGTGTCATGGAATACGTGTCTTTCTTTGTACAATGTCAGTGGGCAGCTCAACTCTTTATTCACATAACAACACAACATTTCCCTCCACGCCCTGAACAATAGGGTGGGGGGAACAGTGCCCTCTCTCGTCAGCGCGAGCCGTCCTCCGCTCTCTCCCCTCGCCTCGTCGAGTGCCTCTTTTGGCTGACCTTCTGGTGCTGCCAGGCTGGCTTCTGTGACGACCTCTCTCGCGGCGGACCGGCCGCGACCACTGTCGTTGCTGGGGGCCGGCCCGCTCTCCTGCTGCCTGTGGTGTGCACCTGTCGCCTGGCCCTTCGCCTCCCTGCAGTTCTACTGGGGGCGTTAGAGGTGAGCGGGTTGGCTGGGGGCTCTGCTAACCTTGCTTGCCACCAAATGCTGCCAGGTGCCTCCTCTCCTCGTCTAGCTTGCCGAATCCGCTCTGTCGCGTCCTTCACGGCGACCCCAAAGAGGCCTTCGCGTGGAGACGAGCGTTTAGCAGCGATGCTCTGTCCGTCTCCTTCATGGCCGTCATCGACAGCCAGAGGTGACGCTCCATGACCACCGAGGTGGCCATGGACCTGCCCCGCATATCCGCTGACACCTGCGTCAGATGGAGGATAGCCCAGAAATCCTGGACGCCTCCTCAATCTCCTCGCTGGTCAATCTCCAGACCTACCCGTTGTTAGACGGGACAGGAGGCCGCGAGGAGGGCATGTTGTTAGCCGCTGACACAGCCTGGGCTCCCAGCGTAAAGGACTTCTCAGCCAGCTGTGCTGTGAGCCTGTCCTTCTGTGCTGGCAAGGTGGCCTCTTGGAGGCCGCCCAGGGACTCGAACCCGGCACTAGAACGCCGTCATGGCGCTCCGAGCCTAGGGGATTCCCCTGGCCGCCCACTCACGTCCAGCCACTCTCGTGAATGGGGTGTACACTCTGGCCGGCGACGGCGCCGCCAGGTTCCCCCACAGCCCTCGACATATTTGCCAGAGAAGGCATAGCAGGAGCCATTGGCTCAGCCGCCTTTCTCGGCTAGGAGTAGGGGCCGCCTCCATCATGTCGACCTCCCTCGGGGGAAGCAGGGGCAGCGCAATCTCAAATCGAGTCGCGGCCTTCTCAATGAGTTCGAAAGTCCAACGCAGAGAGGCCGCCGCGAAGGACAGGGCCTCTGACCTAACAGAGCTCGTGTCTTCCTCGCACAAGGAGCCTTCAGATCTCACACTCCCCAATGGAAGGGGGTCTTGAAGGCTGGCGCCAGAGTCGGCTTGTTCCCACTGGAACATCCACTCAGCGTCTCTCCCCGTCATCCTCTGATTCCGCATGCCCCTCAGTGCCTCTGAAGCAGAGGCGAGACGAGACATTACATCATCAGGGGATATCCTCCTTAAAAAACGCCCAACGCTGCTTTCCTCACCTTCATAGGAAGGCGCGCGATTAGGGGGTTGCCGGCCTTCCTTGGCATGCTGGCGGTCCCAAACACACGAAACAGGGTCGTGGGGGTCCGTAGATGCCATGGAGGTACATGCGCACTGAGCCCTGAAAAGGCCTTTGGGGGTGGATATCTCCTGGCGTGCTCATTTAGAAGACGTTGACGGCTGGCTCATCGGCGAATTTCTTCTTGAGTCTTCTCTGCGCTTCTTCTCTAGTCTAGTCAGTCGCTGAAGATAATGGGGGCAGATTGATGGGAGGCATCCTTATATAGGGACACCTGTGCTCTATTTGGCTGTGTGTGCGATAAATTTGTCTTCGGCTGTTGCTGCCTAGGGCAGAGGGTAAACCACTAAGAGCATGGCTCCCTCATGGGGCGGAGCTCCACGTTTTTTGTCCATACTATGCTCTAGTGGTACCTCTCCCAGGGCAGAACAACCTGAAGCAATTGCTCTTTTTGCACTAACCAACAAATGCAGTATCATATACTTCCCATCCTGCCTCCCTTATCTTCCGGTACTGCCACTCACGTCTTCTAAATAGCATATCCACCCCTTTCAGGGCCCTTTGTTCTTCCCCGAGCCTGCGATCCCCCTATGTTTCAATGTGTGAGTTTCCAGCTCCGACGGTCTCCTTTTTTAATTTTCAGGAGTTTTTATAATATTTCCTTGGCTCAGACATCAGCCGGGCAATGCGAGGAATCCCGAAAGGTATTGGCCCCGGGCCGAATTCCGGTGGGCTGCTCCTTTCCGTGCGAAGGAGACATGAGCTCTGTTAGAAGTCAAGCTCTGTCGCCCCGAATCCCTCGGGCTCCCTCCCCCTCTAAAATTTCCGCTTCTGTAGCAAATATGTCGAATGATTTCCCTCCCCCCTATCCGAGTGTTAGTGGATCCCCCATTCCTGGTGTTGGCAGCCTCGCACCTCAGTTCACAATCGTACGTCGCCCTTCGCTCTCGTCTAATCCCGCTTTTCGACCATCCTCCCCTGCCTGCTTTTTGCACCATCCCTTTTCCCGAGGCTCTGTGTATCTTAGTCCCCTTCTTGCTCAACGCCCCGTCTCCGCGAAGGCCTGTTTGGCCCCCTGAAGCTCACTATCGCCAAGCGGGCACCTGCACTTCTGCCGCTGGCAATGCGGCCAGCAGACCCCAACCACCGATCCCCTCTGCGCCCCCTACATCGGACCGAAGCCGCCGCCACCCCAGAGCGCGCTCGGGTGGGGTTTCCGGTGCAGAAGCCCTCCACCGTCTCCCCGCCGCATCTTTCGGGCGGTCTGTCCTCCCCCACCCCACTTTCCTGGACTGTTTTTTATAAGTTATGTGAATAAGATGATTCTCACTACATTGTCAATAAACATTTATTCCATAGTTCTTCGTTCTTGTCTCTCCCTCACCATCTTGAGTGTAGCTCAACCCACTTGTGTGTAGCTGAGCGCTCACCCTCCTTGCTCACCTAACAAAAGATCTCTTACTACGGGGCTCCTAGACTTAGTAGTCTACATAGCAGGCTGTCCCAATGTGACATGGGACAGCGCAGCCGCTAGCAGGCTTGCTCCTAATCCTCACCGAGTTCAACCCTCGCGGCTTCCGGACGGGAATACCTTACATCCAGGCAACGACCCTCCTCTATCTGCCGCTATCAATACCCATGGCTCTGACCAGCCCATCTCCTGAGTGTGTTGTTGAGCCCCATGTCATAAGTTTATTGCACTCACCGTGTGTACCCGTAACTCACACCTTTCAGACTCGATGAGTTTATGTCTCATGGCAAAGCGTGATCTAAGTCTCAGTCAACATACTGATATCCAATCGCTATCCGGCTCTTTGCTTCAGCCGCAGTCGTGCTCTTCCATTTGCTACTCCTATCAAGGCCTCCGCTCACGACCAGCTGATTTTCCTCTCCCTTCTCGGGCCCTGTTTCCCCACTCAGTGTAATGCGGCGGCCCATAGAGGATACTGTCCTTCCTCACTCAGCTTCGATACTCCGCTTTCTCTGCATTGCTGGCATAGCCTTACCCTCTCACTTGCTAACTTAGGAAGTTATCCCTCCAATTCCATCGACCCGTTGGGGAGTGGTGAAACTTTGATGCAGCGACAAAGTGCGGCTCTGATATCGACTTTTGGCAAGGGCGTCACAGTAGTTCCCGAGCAAAGAAAGGGCTCTAATTCCCTATTTCCTATACAAAAAAGTGTTTTGATTTCATTCTCAACCCATAACCAAACCCCTTCCGAATGCTGGCGGCACCGTCTACTGGAATGTGTTCCAGACGGGACTTTTGTACAAACATAACCTAAAGGGCGCGTACTTTCATGTGCGCGATTCAATTTCGCCACAGAAAGTTTCTGCTGTTCGCCTTTTTCAAGGGGGTGGCGTCACGAGTTCACGAGGATGCCGTTTGGGTACGCCCTGGCACCTCGAACTTTTTCCAAATGTGTGGAGGCGGCATTGGAACCGCTTCGTCAAGGGATAAGGATGTTAGCCTACCTAGGACGACCTGCTGGTTCTCGCCCCGTCCAGCAGAGCTGGCGTTCACGCATACCGACACAGACAAGTGATTCATCTCACGCGTCTCGGGGTTCGCTGTGAATTGGAAAAGAGCGCACCCTGGCCCAGTTCATCAGATAGTCTACCTGGGACTACAGCTAGACACTGTAATGATGAGGGCGCGAATTTCGGACCCTCGAAGGGCAGCATTGGTACTAGCCCTGAGGAAGTGTCGTCCGAATCACACAAGCATCGGCGCTTCTCGATCATGTCACTTTTGGGTCTCATGTCGGCAGCCCACTCTGTGGTACCGCTGGGGCTTCTGCATGCGCAGAACACAGCGGTGGTTCGCCCAACTAAGACTAGACCCAGTGCGTCAACGTCATCGGTTGGTGGTGGTTCCTCTCTCGGGCTAAGAGCAGACCTGGACTATTGGAGGAACCCGTGCGTTCTCACGCACTGAGTCCCGATGGGCAAGGTGTCATCCTACATTCCAGTGTATACAGATGCCTGTCTAACTGGATGGGGAGGGACATGTCAGTCTCAAGCGATAGGTGGTGCATGGCCCTCAATCAGGTCGGCACATAAACCTCTTGGAGTTGGAAACGGTTCGACTGGTTTTGAACCACTTCGGCGTCTACCCTTCGGGGTCGCGATGTGTTGGTTTGGTCAGACAACCGGACCACAGTAGCTCACATAAATCGCCAGGGAGGGGTCAGGGTCTCCTGCCCTCCACAGGGCGGCAGAGGAATTGTGGCTGTGGGCTCACAAGCACCTTCGCTCGTTGAGAGCAGCGCACATTCCGGGCTACTTGAACGTGAGGGGCAGATCTCATGTCAAGAGGGGGTCCTCGAGACGAACGAGTGGTGTCTGCACCCAGACATTGTTCTCCAAATTTGGGAAACAATTCGGGGAGAGCCGAGGTGGATCTGTTCGCTCACGTGTGAACGCGCAGTGTCCCCCTATGGTTCTCCCTGAGACAACAGGACGAGCCGCCATTGGGAAGAGACGCGTTCGCGCACTGCCCGTGGCCGAAAGTTCTCCTGTATGCATTCCCTCCGCTGTCTTGCATTCTCCCACTGCTAGCCAGGGTGAGATCAGAGGAGCTAACAGTGATACTGATAGCGCCCGATCGCTCCGGGGGCTCCGTGGTTTTGCAGAGATGAGTCAGATGTTGATTGTGCCACCTTGGACAATTCCACATCGACGAGACGCGTTGAGCCAGGCGGGAGGCTCGATAGGGCAGTGGCCCATAATCGGCCAACCACTGAAGGCTTGGTTCCTGAACGGGACAGGTTGAGGCGCCGTGGGTTATCTGATGCAGTGATCAGAACCATACAGAGCGCTAGGGCCAGTTCCACTTCCAGGGTATACACAAGCAGATGGAATGTTTTCTCACAGTGGTGTAACACACAGGACGTAGACCCCATGAGCTGTCAGGTAGAGAGTGTGCTCTCATTCCTGCAGTCTATGTTTGATAAGCAGAAATCGCCCGCCACCATTCGAAAGTGTTTGCAGCGGCAATTTCAGCTGGTCATGAGGGGTTTAACGGGAAAAACCTGTTCAGTCACCCATTAGTGAAACGTTTCTTATTGGGAACGCCGAGGCTTAGGCCAAGGCCTAGAGCTACGCTACCCGATGGGATTTGGCTTTGGTTCTCGGCGCTATGTAAGTCGCCGTTCGAGCCATTGAATCAAATACCCCTCAAAATGCTGTCTATCAAGACGGCGCTTCCCCTTGACTACCGCTAAGCGGGTCAGTGATTTGAGTGCACTGTCGACCGAGACCCGACTGCCTTGCCATTAATGCCGATTTGAGCAGAGCGGTGTTACGTCCCAACCCGGCATTTGTGCCGAAGGTTATTAACAGTGCATATAGATCACAGACCGTGGAATTGTGGGCTTTATCCCCCTCCTCATGGGGAGAGGAGTGAGAAAAAGCTTCATTGTTTGTGCCCAGTACGCGCTTTGGCGTGTTACGTTGAGCGCACAGCAGCGATTAGGTCATCGCCTCAGCTGTTTGTGTGTCACGGTGCGACTGCATTGGGTAGACCACTTTCTAAAACAGCGATTGTCTCATTGGCTTTGTGAAGGCATTGAGACGGGCGTACGAGGCGGCGGGGCAACAACCGCCTCAGGGTATTAAAGCGCATTCCACTCGTGGAGTAGCAGCTTCTACTGCCCTCTTCAGAGGTACAGAGGTAGTGGATATTTGTAGAGCGGGCGTCTTGGTCGACACCGTCTCCTTTTATCCGCTTCTATCTGTTGGATATGTCTTCTAACTCTTTGGCTCGATCTGTACTCAGCGTGGCTGAAGGGAGATCTTGAGAAAGAAACAGAGAAAGAAAGCAGGATTGTGACCATGTTCATAAATCCGCTTTATTAGAAGAAACATATTATGGCACGTTTTCCAACTCTTTAGCTCGGTCGGCATTCAGCAGAGCTGAAGGGCGATTTTGAGCTAGAAAGGAGAGGACAGGGCAGGACCTTGGACAGGTTCCAATCAGGTCCGCCTTGGTTAGGAAAACGTGTTCTATATCGTGGAGCTCCGCCCCCATAGGGGAGCTCTGCTCCTATTGGTTTACCCTCTGCCCTAGGGCAGAACAGCCTGAAGCAAAATTATGCACACACCTACAGCCAATGGGAGTACAGGTGTCCCTATATAAGGAACCCCGTTCCCCTCAATCTGCCTCCCATTATCTTCAGCGACTGGACTAGGAATTGAAGAAGCCATAGAAGACTCAGGAAGATCTCGTCGTTGATATCCAGCCATCAACGTCTTCCTACAATGAGCACACCAAGCTTATCCATAGGGTAAGTATTTAACAAAAGCTCTTTTCAGAGCTCTGTGTCGCTGTTCCCCTTGGCGGCTGTCGCACCCCCGACATTGTTTCGGTGGGTTGAGGGACACAGCACGCCAGGGACAGCTTCATTAATCCCCCACTATGCGCCAGCTGAGCCCTCCTTTTTGAAGGAGTGGAAGCAGCATTGGGCATTTTTAGGGAGGATATTCCTCTCGAGGATGTGCTATCAGTGTTAGTCTCAGTGAGGCATCATCTGAAGGCACTGACTCAGGAGATGACAGGGCTATTGGGGAAGAAATGAATATTCTATTGGAACAATTCATTACACTGACCCAGATGTTTAACACCCCTTTTCCTTCGGGAAATTGTGAGGTCATTACATCCCTGGATGATGACGCCACAGCCTCTCTGTGCCTGAATTCTCAGGTCTCATTGAGTGGGCTGCTAAACAGCGGGAGATTAGCTGCCCCCCATTCCCTCCAACCCGGAAGTGGATAGGAGGAAGGGCGGCCATAACTCGCTACAGCTTGGCGTTAGACGGCGGCCTCCAGCAGCAAGGGAGCGGGCCTCGCCCCCTGCAGCGCCAGAGGTGCCGGGCGAGAGAGGTCAGCGTCATCCTGGCATCACCCAAGGGCGGCCAGAAGAGACGCCGTATGACAGGCGAGGGGGAGAGAACGGAAGACGGCACAGCGCCGGCTGTGACCGAGCCCACTGTCCCCCCACTCTACCGTTGAGTGTATGGAGGAGAATGTTTTTTGTTGATGTGTGTAATAAAGAGTTGGCTCTACTTGACACTGTCAAAAAAGAGCCCCTTTTCCATAATACATCCGAGAGCCGCTCGACCTTCCTCACTCTCGCTCTCTCTCTTACCACTATGAGTGCAGCTCAGCCCACCATGGTGCGTTGCTGAATGCACATATAAGGCAGGTATATAAAAGGTATTAAGTGTACCTTTATAAAGACCTCACTTTACAGACTCCTAGGAGTGCCGTAGTGAGTGTCTCACATAGCAGGCTGCAGTCTCAGCCAGATGATGGCATGATGACGCGACCGCTATTCGGGACGGCGCTCTGTCTCAGGCTAACGCCCAGTCAGTGCAGTTCAGACCCGTGCTGCGTTCACGGAGGGCCTGATTACTACGGTTACGGGCGTAACTAACGTGTCGGCGCCCCCTTTCTCTCAGAACGCGCCGATAATAACCACATTGGGGATGGCGCACTATCACAGACTAAGGTCTCTGTTAGTACGACCCAGACCCATGCTGCGTTCAAGAAGGGCCCGATTACCACGGTCACGAAGGTGCCCAGTGTATCGGCGCCCCACCTTTTCCTGAACGCGCCCAGGCTCACCACACTGAGTGTAGTTCAGCCCACCAGAGGTGCAGAGCTGAACGCACACAGGAGGTGAAAGGAGGAATAATACTAGACGCCGTCTTGGTTTATCTCAAAGAGACCTCACATTACAGACTCCAAGGAGTACTGTAGTGAGTGCCTCTCATAGCAGGCTGCAGTCTCAGTCAGGAGACATGATGACGCAGCCGCTAGTTAGGGATGGCGCACTATCGCAGACTAAGGTCTCGATTAGTGCGATTCAGACCCATGCGCGTTCACGGAGGGCCCGATTACCACGGTGACGAGTTTCAGTGTACGGGCCCCCACTTCTTTCTGAACGCTGCTAATACTCACCACACTGAGCGTAGTTCAGCCCACCAGAGGTCAGAGCTGAACACACACAGGAGGTGAAGGGAGGAAAGATACCAAGACACCGTCTTGGCTTATCTCAAGGAGACCTCACATTCAGCAGGCAGCTGTCTCTGTCCCAATGTGACATGAAGACGCAGCCGTTAGCCGGGAATGACGCCTTGCTGCAGGCCTTTGCCTCAGCCAGTGCAGAGCAGACCCGTGCGACGTTCACGGAGAGCGGGAATACCAGAGTTACAAGTATAACTAAGGTATGGACGCTCCGGCCTATTCTGAACGTATCAATGCCTATGGCTCTGAGCGCAGCTCACCACACATTGAGTGCGCTGTCGAGCAGCCGCATGAGACCAGTAAAGAGGTGTTGTGGCACCATCGTGTGGTACCAGTGAGGATCACACCTTTCAGACTCTGTCGAGTGCTGTAATGGATGGCTCTCGTGGCAAGCAGCAGTCTCAGTCAGACAATGACGTGATGACGCACTTGCTATCCCGGGAGAGCGCGCCGTCTCAGGTTAATGCCTCAGACAGCGCAGTTCAGAATCGTGCTGCGTTCACGGAGGGCCGGATTACTGGAGTTACGGGCGAAACTAACGTATCAAGGCCTCCGATTCACACAGAACCAGCTGATGTTTCCTCTCCCCTTTCGAGGGGGCTCACCCTGGGCTATTCCACCAACTCAGTGCTGGGGAATAGCGGCGGCGAGGCCATAGAGGAATACAGGTCCTTCCTACTGGACGTACCGCAGCTTCGTGCGCGCCCGCTTTCTCTGCATTGCTGGCAGTGGCAACGAAGCTGTACCCTCTCACGCTGGCTAGAACAGACGTTAGAGAAGGGTTATGCCCTCCAATTCCATCGACCCCACCCCGTCGGGGGTGGTGGAAACGGGTGATGAAAACGCCGGACAAAGTAGCCGCTCTGATGTCAGAGATCACGGAAATTTTGGCGAAGGAGGCGGTCACAGTAGTTCCCCGAGAGCAAAGGAACAAAGGGCTCTATTCGCCCTATTTCCTAGTGCCCAAAAAGACGGGGGAGTGAGGCCGATTTTGGATTTACGCATTCTCAACGAGAGCATAACCAAACGGCCTTTCCGAATGCTGACGACAAAACGTCTACTGGAATGTGTCCAGAAGGGAGACTTTTGTACAAGCATAGACCTAAAGGCGCGTGACTTTCATGTGCGATCAATCTCGCCACAGAAAGTTTCTGCGTTCGCCTTTCAAGGGGTGGCGTATTGAATTCACGAGATGCCGTTTGGGTACGCCCGGCACCTCGAACATTTTCCAAATGTGTGGAGGCTGCATTGGAACCGCGCGTCGTCAAGGGATAAGGATATTAGCCTACCTAGACGACCAGCTGGTTCTCGCCCGTCAGCAGAGCTGGCGTTCACGCACACGACACAGACAGTGATTCATCTCCGCGGTCTGGGGTTCGCCGTGAATTGGAAAAAGAGCGCACCCTGGCCCAGTCACCGGATAGTCTACCTGGGACTACAGCTAGACACTGTAATGATGAGGGCGCGAATTTCGGACCCTCGAAGGGCAGCATTGGTACTAGCCCTGAGGAAGTGTCGTCCGAATCACACAGTAACGGCGCTATCGATCATGTCACTTTTGGGTCTCATGTCGGCAGCCCATTCTGTGGTCCCGCTGGGGCTTCTGCACATGCGCAGAACACAGCGGTGGTTCGCCCAACTAAGACTAGACCCAGTCGTCAACGCCATCGGTTGGTGGTGGTTCCTCTCTCGCTAAGAGCAGACCTGGACTATTGAGGAACCCGTGCGTTCTCACGCACGGAGTCCCGATGGGCAAGGTGTCATCCTACATTCCAGTGTATACAGATGCCTGTCTGACTGGATGGGGAGGGACATGTCGTCTCAAGCGATAGGAGGTGCATGGCCTCAATCAGGTCGTCACATAAACCTCCTGGAGTTGGAAACGGTTCGACTGGTTTTGAACCACTTCGCGCCTACCCTTCGGTCGCGATGTGTTGGTTTGGTCAGACAACCGGACCACAGTAGCTCACATAAATCGCCAGGGGAGGGGTCAGGTCTCCTGCACTCCACAGGGCGGCAGAGGAATTGTGGCTGTGGGCTCACAAGCACCTTCGCCCGTTGAGAGCAGCGCAGCATTCCGGGCTACTTGAACGTAGGGGCAGATCTCATGTCAAGAGGGGGTCCTCGAGACGACGAGTGGTGTCTGCACCCATGACATTGTTCTCCAAATTTGGAAACAATCGGGAGAGCCGAGGTGGATCTGTTCGCTCACGTGTGAACGCGCAGTGTCCCCTATGGTTCTCCCGAGACAACAGGACGAGCCGCCATTGGGAAGAGACGCTGCTCGCGCACTGCCCGTGGCCGAAAGTTCTCCTGTATGCATTCCCTCCGCTGTCTTGCATTCTCCCACTGCTAGCCAGGGTGAGATCAGAGGAGCTAACAGTGATACTGATAGCGCCCGATCGCCCGGGGCTCCGTGGTTTGCAGAGATGAGTCAGATGTTGATTGTGCCACCTGGACAATTCCACATCGACGAGACGCGTTGAGCCAGGCGGGAGGCTCGATAGGGCAGTGGCCCATGATCGGCCAACCGCTGAAGGCTTGGTTCCTGAACGGGACAGGTTGAGGCGCTCGTGGGTTATCTGATGCAGTGATCAGAACCATACAGAGCGCTAGGGCCAGTTCCACTTCCAGGGTATACACAAGCAGATGGAATGTTTTCTCACAGTGGTGTAACACACAGGACGTAGACCCCATGAGCTGTCAGGTAGAGAGTGTGCTCTCATTCCTGCAGTCTATGTTTGATAAGCAGAAATCGCCCTCCACCATTCCGAAAGTGTTTGCAGCGGCAATTTCAGCTGGTCATGAAGGGTTTAACGGAAAAACCTGTTCAGTCACCCATTAGTGAAACGTTTCTATTGGGAACGCCGACGGCTAAGGCTAATGCCTAGAGCTACGCTAGCCCCGATGGGATTTGGCATTGGTTCTCGCGCTATGTAAGTCGCCGTTCGAGCCATTGAATCAAATACCCCTCAAAATGCTGTCTATCAAGACGGCGCTGTTGCTCGCCTTGACTACCGCTAAGCGGGTCAGTGATTTGAGTGCACTGTCGACGAGACCCGACTGCCTTGCCATTAATGGCGATTTGAGCAGAGCGGTGTTGCGTCCCAACCCGGCATTTGTGCCGAAGGTTATTAACAGTGCATATAGATCACAGACCGTGGAACTGTGGGTTTTTTTATCCCCCCCATGGGGGAGAGGAGTGAGAAAAAGCTTCATTGCTTGTGCCCAGTACGCGCTTTGGCGTGTTACGTTGAGCGCACAGCAGCGATTAGGTCATCGCCTCAGCTGTTTGTGTGTCACGGTGCGACTGCATTGGGTAGACCACTTTCAAAACAGCGATTGTCTCATTGGCTTTGTGAAGGCATTGAGACGGGCGTACGAGGCGGCGGGGCAACAACCGCCCAGGGTATAAGCGCACTCCACTCGTGGAGTAGCAGCTTCCTGCCCTCTTCAGAGGTACAGAGGTAGTGGATATTTGTAGAGCGAGCGTCTTGGTCGACACCGCTCTCCTTTTATCCGTTTCTATCTGTTGGATATGTCTTCTAACTCTTTGGCTCGATCTGTACTCAGCGTGGCTGAAGGGAGATCTTGAGAAAGAAACAGAGAAAGAAAGCAGGATTGTGACCATGTTCATAAATCCGCTTTTATTAGAAGAGACATATTATGGCACGTTTTTTTCCAACCCCTTTAGCTCGGTCGGCATTCAGTAGAGCTGAAAGGCGATTTTGAGCTAAAAGGAGAGGACAGAGCAGGACCTTGGACAGGTTCCAATCAGGTCCGCCTTGGTTAGGAAAACGTGTTATGTCAAGAATAGGCTTTTTAACTTTCAAGCTCGATTGCACTCAGCATAGCTGAAGGAGAATCTTGAGCTAGAGGAAAGAGAAGCAGGACGATAGACAGGTCTCTATCAGGTCCGCCCGGATGAAAAAGCTATCTGTAGCATGTCTCTTGACTCAGGGTCAGTACATAGAGACATGTATTGAACTGACAGAATGTGAGGTCATCTATCTGATTTAGATAGTATGACTTATATATTTTGTTCCTGCCTACTAATCTCTGGGTTCCATTGAGTGAGTAGGGCGGTCTGTTGGACACTTAATGTAGAGTGACTGATGTCATTCCATTAGTGGACGATAGTGTTGTCACAGAATATTGAGGCATGGCTATCTGCTGGTACAGTTAGCACGGCGTCTATTCTGATGATCTGCCCACCAGCCATTGGCATTGCCATTGAGCTAGATGGGGCGGGCTCTATAACCGATGACGCGGTATATTGTGACGCCTCGGGTGGGTCTTTTAGTCGCAGTACTGCGGAAATTGGTTGCAGCCATTGCTGGGCTTGACCTATTCTCATTTTTTTGAATGGGATGTGTTAGGTTCGGCAGGGGGTACATTTTGAGCGCTTTCGCTCCGCCTTAAAACCAATAGGAGCAGAGCTCCCTATGGGGGCGGAGCTCCACGATATAGAACGACTAGTCACCGGAGTGTAACTCCAGTTCTATGAGTGGGCGGGAGCCCCATAGGACTTAAGGCCCTACCGGCCCTCTCTAGTCTCGCTGAAGATAATATCTCGGGAGGCAGATTGAGGGAACGGGGTTCCTTATAAGGGACACCTGTACTCCCATTGGCTGTAGGTGTGTGCATAATTTTGCTTCAGGCTGTTCTGCCCTAGGGCAGAGGGTAAACCAATAGGAGCAGAGCTCCCCTATGGGGCTCCGCTCCACTCATAGAACTGGGAGTTACACTCGCAAAGTCGTTATGTCAAGAATAGGCTTTTAACTTTCAGGCTGACTGCACTCAGCATAGCTGAAAGAGAATCTTGAGCTAGAGGAAAGAGAAGCAGAACGATAGACAGGTCTCTATCAGGATCCGCTTCGATGAAAAGTTATCTGTGGCATGTCTCTCGACTCAGGGTCAGTACATAGAGACATGTATTGAACTGACAGAATGTGAGGTCATCTATCTGATTCAGATAGTATGACTTATATATTTTGTTCCTGCCTACTAATCTCTGGGTTCCATTGAGTGAGTAGGGCGGCCTGTTGGACACTTAATGTAGAGTGACTGATGTCATTCCATTAGTGGACGATAGTGTTGTCACAGAATATTGAGGCATCGCTATCTGCTGGTACAGATTAGCACGCGTCTATTCGATGATCTGCCCACTAGCCATTGGCATTGCCATTGAGCTAGATGGGGCGGGTCTATACCGATGACGCGGTATAGCAGACGCCTCGGGTGGGTCTTTTAGTTGCGAGTACTGCGGAATTGTTGCAGCCATTGCTGGGCTTGACCTATTCTCATTTTTGAATGGGATGTGTTAGGTTCGGCAGGGGTAGATTTTGGCTGCTCCGCCTAAACCAATAGGAGCAGAGCTCCCCTATGGGCGGAGCCCACGATATAGAACGACTAGTTACCGGAGTGTAACTCCAGTTCTATGAGTGAGCGGAGCTCCCATAGGACCAGGCCCTACGACCCTTCTAGTTCGCTGAAGATATGCGCGAGGCAGATTGAGGGAACGGGTTCTATATAGGGACACCTGTAGCCCCATTGGCTGTAGGTGTGTGCATAATTTTGCTTCAGGCTGTTCTGCCCTAGGGCAGAGGGTAAACCAATGAGCAGAGCTCCCCTAAGCTCCGCTCCACTCATAGAACTGGAGTTACACTCCGGTAACGACTAAGTTACCGGAGTGTAACTCCAGTTCTATGAGTGGAGCGGAGCCCCATAGGGGAGCTCTGCTCCTATTGGTTTACCCTCTGCCCTAGGGCAGAATAGCCTGAAGCAAAAAATATGCACACACCTACAGCCAATGGGAGTACAGGTGTCCCTATATAAGGAACCCCGTTCCATCAATCTGCCTCCCGAGATATTATCTTCAGCGAGACTAGAGAGGATCGGTAAGGCTTTTCTATGGGGCTCCGCTCCACTCATAGAACTGGAGTTACACTCCGCAACTTAGTCTTCTATTTCGTGGAGCTCCGCCCATAGGGAGCTCTGCCTTTGGTTTAAGGCGGAGCAAACGCTCCAAAAACTCCCAGCCTAACACATCCCTTCGAAAATGAGAAAGGTCAAGCCCAGCAATGGCTGTAACCATCCCCCGCAGTACTGTGACAAAACCCCCCGGGCGCCCAATACCGCGTCCTCGGTTATAGACCCGCCCCTCTCAGCTCAAATGGCAATGCCAATGTAGTGGGCAGATCATCAGAATAGACGCCGTGCTAATCTGTACCAGCAGATAGCCGTGCTCAATATTCTGTGATAACACTATCGTCCACTAATGGAATGACATCAGTCATTCTACATTAAGTGTCCAACAGACCACCTTACTCACTCTATGAATCCATAGATTAGTAGGCAGGAACAAAATATAAAAGTCATACTATCTGAATCAGATAGATGACCTCACATTCTGTCAGTTCAAACATGTCTCTATGTACTGACCCTGAGTCAAGAGACATGCCACAGATAGCCTTTCATCCAAAGCGGACCTGATAGAGACCTGTCTATCGTCCCTGCTTCTCTTCCTCTAGCTCAAGATTCTCCTTCAGCTATGCTGAGTGCAATCGAGCTTGAAAGTTGAAAAGCCTATTCTTGACATAACACGTTTTCCTAACCAAGGCGGACCTGATTGGAACCTGTCCCAGGTCCTGCTCTGTCCTCTCCTTTCTAGCTCAAAATCGCCTTTCAGCTCTGCTGAATGCCGACCGAGCTAAAGAGTTGGAAAAACGTGCCATAATATGTTCCTTCTAATAAAAGCGGATTAATGAACATGGTCACAATCCTGCTTTCTTTCTCTGTTTCCTTCTCAAGATCTCCCTTCAGCCACGCTGAGTACAGATCGAGCCAAAGAGTTAGAAGACATATCCAACAGATAGAAACGAATAAAAGGAGACGGTGTCGACCAAGACGCCCGCTCTACAAATATCCACTACCTCTGTACCTCTGAAGAGGGCAGTAGAAGCTGCTACTCCACGAGTGGAATGCGCTTTAATATCCTGAGGCGGTTGTTGCCCCGCCGCCTCGTACGCCGTCTCCAATGCCTTCACAAAGCCAATGAGACAATCGCTGTTTAGAAAGTGGTCTACCCAATGCAGCCGCACCGTGACACACAAACAGCTGAGGCGATGACCTAATCGCTGCTGTGCGCCAACGTAACACGCCAAAGCGCGTACTGGGCACAGAACAATGAAGCTTTTTCTCACTCCTCTCCCCCATGAGGAGGGGGATAAAAGCCCACAATTCCACGGTCTGTGATCTATATGCACTGTTAATAACCTCGGCACAAATGCCGGGTTGGGACGTAACACCGCTCTGCTCAAATCGCCATTAATGGCAAGGCAGTCGGGTCTCGCCGACAGTGCACTCAAATCACTGACTCGCTTAGCGGTAGTCAAGGCGAGCAACAGCGCCGTCTTGATAGACAGCATTTTGAGGGGTATTTGATTCAATGGCTCGAACGGCGACTTACATAGCGCTTCGAGAACCAAAGCCAAATCCCATCGGGGCAGCGTAGCTCTAGGCCTTGGCCTAAGCCTTCGCGTTCCCAATAAGAAACGTTTCACTAATGGGTGACTGAACAGGTTTTCCCCGTTAAAACCCTCATGACCAGCTGAAATTGCCGCTGCAAACACTCGAATGGTGGCGGCCGATTTCTGCTTATCAAACATAAACTGCAGGAATGAGAGCACACTCTCTACCCTGACAGCTCATGGGGTCTACGTCCTGTGTGTTACACCACTGTGAGAAAACATTCCATCTGCTTGTGTATACCCTGGAAGTGGAACTGGCCCTAGCGCTCTGTATGGTTCTGATCACTGCATCAGATAACCCACGGCGCCTCAACCTGTCCCGTTCAGGAACCAAGCCTTCAGTGGTTGGCCGATTATGGGCCACTGCCCTATCGAGCCTCCCGCCTGGCTCAACGCGTCTCGTCGATGTGGAATTGTCCAAGGTGGCACAATCAACATCTGACTCATCTCTGCAAACCACGGAGCCCCGGGCGATCGGGCGCTATCAGTATCACTGTTAGCTCCTCTGATCTCACCCTGGCTAGCAGTGGGAGAATGCAAGACAGCGGAGGGAATGCATACAGGAGAACTTTCGGCCCACGGGCAGTGCGTGAACACGTCTCTTCCCAATGGCGGCTCGCCCTGTTGTCTCAGGGAGAACCATAGGGGACACTGCGCGTTCACACGTGACGCGAACAGATCCACCTGGCTCTCCCGAATTGTTTCCAAATTTGGAGAACAATGTCTGGGTGCAGACACCACTGGCCGTCTCGAGGACCCCCTCTTGACATGAGATCTGCCCTCACGTTCAAGTAGCCCAGAATGTGCGCTGCTCTCAACGAGCGAAGGTGCTTGTGAGCCCACAGCCACAATTCCTCTGCCGCCCTGTGGAGGGCAGGAGACCTGACCCTCCCTGGCGATTTATGTGAGCTACTGTGGTCCGGTTGTCTGACCAAACCAACACATCGCGACCCCGGAAGGGTAGACGCGAAGTGGTTCAAAACCAGTCGAACCGTTTCCAACTCCAAGAGGTTTATGTGCCGACCTGATTGAGGCCATGCACCGCCTATCGCTTGAGACTGACATGTCCCTCCCCCATCCAGTTAGACAGGCATCTGTATACACTGGAATGTAGGATGACACCTTGCCCATCGGGACTCCGTGCGTGAGAACGCACGGGTTCCTCCAATAGTCCAGGTCTGCTCTTAGCGAGAGAGGAACCACCACCAACCGATGACGTTGACGCACTGGGTCTAGTCTTAGTTGGGCGAACCACCGCTGTGTTCTGCGCATGTGCAGAAGCCCCAGCGGTACCACAGAGTGGGCTGCCGACATGAGACCCAAAAGTGACATGATCGATAGCGCCGTTACTGTGTGATTCGGACGACACTTCCTCAGGGCTAGTACCAATGCTGCCCCGAGGGTCCGAAATTCACGCCCTCATCATTACAGTGTCTAGCTGTAGTCCCAGGTAGACTATCTGATGACTGGGCCAGGGTGCGCTCTTTTTCCAATTCACAGCGAACCCCAGACGCGTGAGATGAATCACTGTCTGTGTCGTGTTGCGTGAACGCCAGCTCTGCTGACGGGCGAGAACCAGCAGGTCGTCTGGGCAGGCTAATATCCTTATCCCTTGACGACGCAGCGGTTCCAATGCCGCCTCCACACATTTGGAAAACGTTCGAGGTGCCAGGGCGTACCCCAAACGGCATCCTCTCGTGAACTCGTACGCCACCCTTGAAAGGCGAACCGCAGAAACTTTCTGTGGCGAGATTGAATCGGCACATGAAAGTACGCGTCCTTTAGGTCTATGCTTGTACAAAAGTCTCCCTTCTGGACACATTCCAGTAGACGACTAGTTACCGGAGTGTAACTCCAGTTCTATGAGTGGAGCGGAGCCCCATAGGGGAGCTCTGCTCCTATTGGTTTACCCTCTGCCCTAGGGCAGAATAGCCTGAAGCAAAATTATGCACACACCTACAGCCAATGGGAGTACAGGTGTCCCTATATAAGGAACCCCGTTCCCTCAATCTGCCTCCCGAGATATTATCTTCAGCGAGACTAGAGAGGGTCGGTAGGGCCTTGTGTCTTATGGGGCTCCGCTCCACTCATAGAACTGGAGTTACACTCCGGTAACTAGTCGTTCTATATCGTGGAGCTCCGCCTCATAGGGGAGCTCTGCTCCTATTGGTTTAAGGCGGAGCGAAACGCTCCAAAATGTACTCCCTGCCGAGCCTAACACATCCCATTCGAAAATGAGAAAAGGTCAAGCCCAGCAATGGCTGCAACCGATTCCCGCAGTACTGCGACTAAAAAAACCCACCCGGCGTCACAATATACCGCGCCACGGGTTATAGACCCGCCCCATCTAGCTCAAATGGCAATGCCAATGGCTAGTGGACGGATCATCAGAATAGACGCCGTGCCAATCTGTACCAGCAGATAGCCGTGCCTCAATATTCTGTGACAACACTATCGTTCACTAATGGAATGACCTCAGTCACTCTACATTAAGTGTCCAACAGACCGCCTTACTCACTCAATGGAACCCAGAGATTAGTAGGCAGGAACAAAATATAAGTCATACTATCTGAATCAGATAGATGACCTCACATTCTGTCAGTTCAATACATGTCTCTATGTACTGACCCTGAGTCAAGAGACATGCCACAGATAGCTTTTCATCCGAAGCGGACCTGATAGAGACCTGTCCATCGTCCTGCTTCTCCTTCCTCTAGCTCAAGATTCTCTTTCAGCTATGCTGAGTGCGATCGAGCTTGAAAATTAAAAAGCCTATTCTTGACATAACACTTTTTCCTAACCAAGGCGGACCTGATTGGAACCTGTCCAAGGTCCTGCTCTGTCCTCTCCCTTTAGCTCAAAATCGCCTTTCAGCTCTGCTGAATGCCGACCGAGCTCAAAGAGTTGGAAAAACGTGCCATAATATGTTTTTCTAATAAAAGCGGATTTATGAACATGGTCACAATCCTGCTTTCTTTCTCTGTTTCCTTCTCAAGATCTCCCTTCAGCCACGCTGAGTACAGATCGAGCAAAGAGTTAGAAGACATATCCAACAGATAGAAACGAATAAAAGGAGACGGTGTCACCCAAGACGCCGCTCTACAAATATCCACTACCTCTGTACCTCTGAAGAGGGCAGTAGAAGCTGCTACTCCACGAGTGGAGTGCACTTTAACACCCTGAGGCGGTTGTTGCCCCGCCGCCTCGTACGCCGTCTCAATGCCTTCACAAAGCCAATGAGGCAATCGCTGTTTTGAAAGTGGTCTACCCAATGCAGCCGCACCGTGACACACAAACAGCTGAGGCGATGACCTAATCGCTACTGTGCACTCAATGTAACACGCCAAAGCGCGTACTGAGCACAAACAATGAAGCTTTTTCTCACTCCTCTCCCCATGGGGAGGGGGATAAAAAGCCCACAATTCCACTGTCTGTGATCTATATGCACTGTTAAAAACCTTCGGCACAAATGCCGGGTTGAGACGTAACACCGTTCTGCTCAAATCGCCATTAATGGCAAGGCAGTCGGGTCTCGTCGACAGTGCACTCAAATCACTAACCCGCTTAGCGGTAGTCAAGGCGAGCAACAGCGCCGTCTTGATAGACAGCATTTTGAGGGGTATTTGATTCAATGGCTCGAACGGCGACTTACATAGCGCTCGAGAACTAAGGCCAAATCCCATCGGGGCAGCGTAGCTCTAGGCATTAGCCTAAGCCGTCGCTTCCCAATAAAAACGTTTCACTAATGGGTGATTGAACGTTAAACCCTTCATGACCAGCTGAAATTGCCGCTGCAACACTCGAATGGTGGAGGGCGATTTCTGCTTATAAAACATAAACTTTCGCCACGAGCAGTGCGCTAATGCGTCTCTTCCCAATGGCGGATCGTCCTGTTGTCTCAGGGAGAAACATAGGGGACACTGCGCGTTCACACGTGACGCGAACAGATCCACCTCGGCTCTCCCAATTGTTTCCAAATTTGGAGAACAATGTCTGGGTGTAGACACCACTCGTCGTCTCGAGGACCCCTCTTGACATGAGATCTGCCTCTACGTTCAAGTAGCCCGGAATGTGCGCTGCTCTCAACGAGCGAAGGTGCTTGTGCACCCACAGCCACAATTCTCTGCCGCCCGATGGAGGGCAGGAGACCTGACCCTCCCTGGCGATTTATGAGCTACTGTGGTCCGGTTGTCTGACCAAACCAACACATCGCGACCCCGAAGGGTAGACGCGAAGTGGTTCAAAACCAGTTGAACCGTTTCCAACTCCAGGAGGTTTATGTGCCGACCTGGTTGAGGCCATGCACCACCTATCGCTTGAGACTGACATGTCCCTCCCCATCCAGTTAGACAGGCATCTGTATACACTGGAATGTAGGATGGCACCTTGCCCATCGGGACCCCGTGCGTGAGAACGCACGGGTTCCTCCAATAGTCCAGGTCTGCTCTTAGCAAGAGAGGAACCACCACCAACCGATGACGTTGACTCACTGGGTCTAGTCTTAGTTGGGCGAACCATCGCTGTGTTCTGCGCATGTGCAGAAACCCCAGCGGGACCACAGAGTGGGCTGCCGACATGAGACCCAAAAGTGACATGATCGATAGCGCCGTTACTGTGTAATTCGGACGACACTCCCTCAGGGCTAGTACCAATGCTGCCCTTCGAGGGTCCGAAATTCGCGCCCTCATCATTACAGTGTCTAGCTGTAGTCCCAGGTAGACTATCTGATGACTGGGCCAGGGTGCGCTCTTTTTCCAATTCACAGCGAACCCCAGACGCGTGAGATGAATCACTGTCTGTGTCGTAGGCGTGAACGTCAGCTCTGCTGGCGGGCGAGAACCCGCAGGTCGCCCTAGGTAGGCTAATATCCTTATCCCTTGACAACGCAGCGGTTCCAATGCCGCCTCCACACATTTGGAAAACGTTCGAGGTGCCAGGGCATACCCAAACGGCATCCTCGTGAACTCGCGACGCCACTCCTCTATGGCCCAACGCCCGCTATTCCCCAGCACTGGGTTGGTGGAATAGCCCCAGGTGGGCCCCCTTTGAAAGGGAGAGGACACATCAGCTCGTTCTGGGTGAATCGGGGGGGCTTTGATACGTTGGTTACGACCGTAACTCCAGTAATCTTGCCCTCCGTGAACGCAGCACGGGTCTGAACTGCACTGTCTGAGGTACTGGCCTGAGACAGAGCGCTCTTCCCGGAAAGCGATTGCGTCATCATGTCATTGTCTGACTGAGACTGCCGCTTGGCATGAGACTTATCCTTTACAGAACTCAACAGAATCTGAAAGGTGTGATCTCTGACTGATACCACACGGTGGTGCCACAATGCCTCTTTACTGGTCTTAAGCGGCTGTTCAACGACACACTCAATGTGTGGTGAGCTGCGCTCAGAGCCATGGGCATTGATACGTTCAGAATAAGCCGGAGGCGTCCATACCTTGGTTATACCTGTAACCCTGGTATTCCCGCCTCCGTGAACGCCGCACGGGTCTGATCTGCGCTGACTGAGGCATTAGCCTGCAGCAAGGCGTCATTCCCGGCTAGCGGCTGCGTCTTCATGTCACATTGGGACAGAGACAGCTGCCTGCTGAATGTGAGGTATCCTTGAGATAAGCCAAGACGGTGTCTTGGTATCTTTCCTCCCTTCACCTCCTGTGTGCGTTCAGCTCTGCACCTCTGGTGGGCTGAACTACGCTCAGTGTGGTGAGTATTAGCGCGTTCAGAAAGAAGTGGGGGCGCCGATACACTGGGAAACTTCGTCACCGTGGTAATCGGGCCCTCCGTGAACGCAGCATGGGTCTGAATCGCACTAACCGAGACCTTAGTCTGCGATAGTGCGCCATCCTCAACTAGCGGCTGCGTCATCATGTCTCCTGACTGAGACTGCAGCCTGCTATGAGAGGCACTCACTACAGTACTCCTTGGAGTCTGTAATGTGAGGTCTCTTTGAGATAAACCAAGACGGCGTCTAGGTATTATTCCTCCTTTCACCTCCTGTGTGCGTTCAGCTCTGCATCTCTGGTGGGCTGAACTACACTCAGTGTGGTGAGCCCGGGCGCGTTCAGGAAAAGGTGGGGCGCCGATACACTGGGCACCTTCGTGACCGTGGTAATCGGGCCCTTCTTGAACGCAGCATGGGTCTGGGTCGTACTAACAGAGACCTTAGTCTGTGATAGTGCGCCACCCCCAATGTGGTTATTATCAGCGCGTTCTGAGAGAAACGGGGCGCCGATACGTGGTTACGCCCGTAACCGTAGTAATCGGGCCCTCCGTGAACGCAGCACGGGTCTGAACTGCACTGACTGAGGCGTTAGCCTGAGACAGAGCGCCGTCCCGGATAGCGGTCGCGTCATCATGCCATTATCTGGCTGAGACTGCAGCCTGCTATGTGAGACACTCACTACGGCACTCTAGGAGTCTGTAAAGTGAGGTCCTATAAGGTACACTTAATACCTTTTATATACCTGCCTTATGTGTGCATTCAGCAACGCACCATGGTGGGCTGAGCTGCACTCATAGTGGTAAGAGAGAGAGCGAGAGTGAGGAAGGTCGAACGCTCTCGGATGTATTATGGAAAAGGGGCTCTTTCTTGACAGTGTCAAGTAGAGCCAACTCTTTATTACACACATCAACAAAAAACATTCTCCTCCATACACTCAACGGTAGAGTGGGGGGGGACAGTGGGCTCGGTCACAGCGGGTGCTGTGCCGTCTTCCGTTCTCTCCCCCTCGCCTGTCATAAACGGCGTCTCTTCTGGCCGCCCTTCGGGTGATGCCAGGATGACGCTTTAATGACCTCTCTCGCCGGCACCTCTGGCGCTGAAGGGGGGGGCGAGGCCCGCTCCCTTGCTGCTGGAGGCCGCCGTCTGACGCCAAGCTGTAGCGAGAGTAGCGGCCGCCCTTCCTCATATCCACTTCCGGGTTGGAGGGAATGGGGGGCAGCTTAATATCCCGCTGTTTAGCAGCCCACTCAATGAGACCTGAGAATTCAGGCACAGAGAGGCTGTGGCGTCATCATCCAGGGATGTAATGACCTCACAATTTCCCCGAAGGAAAAGGGGTGTTAAACATCTGGGTCAGTGTAATGAATTGTTCCAATAGAATATTAATTTTTTTCCCCAATAGCCCTGTCATCTCCTGAGTCAGTGAGCTCAGATGATGCCTCAGCTGAGACTAACACTGATAGCACATCCTCAAGAGGAATATCCTCCTAAAAATGCCCAATGCTGCTTCCACTCCTTCAAAAAGGAGGCGCAGCTGGCGCATAGTGGGGATTGATGAAGCTGTCCCTGGCGTGCTGTGCCCTCAACCCACGAAACAATGTCGGGGGTCGACAGCCGCCAAGGGAACAGCGACATTGAGCTCTGAAAAGAGCTTTTTGTAAAATGCTTATCTTTTGGATAAGCTTGGTGTGCTCATTTTAGGAAGTCGTTGATGGCTGGATATCAACGACGAAAATCTTCCTGAGTCTTCGTAAGGCTTCTTCTCTAGTCCAGTCGCTGAAGATAATGGGAGGCAGATTGAGGGAACGGGGTTCCTTATATAGGGACACCTGTACTCCCATTGGCTGTAGGTGTGTGCATATTTTTGTTTTCAGGCTGTTCTGCCCTAGGGCAGAGGGTAAACCAATAGGAGCAGAGCTCCCCTATGGGGCGGAGCTCCACGATATAGAACTGCTTCCTGGGGGCTTTGCCACCGGTGGATTTGCGAGCGGTTTGCTTGGTTCTGGCCATGGCGCTTCTCTGACAGTCGAGTATAGCCTCGAAATGCCTAAGTGAAGATTATATAGCCGGCAGTGGGGCCTGCTGATTGGACACCATCTCCCCACCACCCCGATTGGCCCGTCGCGCAGGCCTCCTCCGTTGGCCATTGGATGGGAGGCGCGGCCTCTCCAAAATTCAAACTCCCCCGGTGCGCGGCAATAGGACGCCGCCCGCCCTTTACGTACGCTGCAATAGGAAGCCGCCGCCTTTACGCGCAATAGGAAGCCGCCGCCCTTTACGCGCAATAGGCGCCGCCTGCCCTTTACGCGCAATAGGACGCCGCCGGCCCTTTACGCGCAATAGGACGCCGCGCCCTTTACGCGCAATAGGACGCCGCCGGCCCTTTACGCGCAATAGGAAGCCGCCCCTTTACGCGCAATAGGACGCCGCCCGGCCTTTACGCGCAATAGACGCCGCCGCCCTTTACGCGCAATAGACGCCGCCGCCCTTTACGCGCAATAGACGCCGCCGCCCTTTACGCGCAATCAGACGCCGCCCCGGCCCTTTACGCGCAATAGACGCCGCCGGCCCCTTACGCGCAATAGGACGCCGCGCCCCTTTACGCGCAATAGGACGCCGCCGGTCCTTTACGCCGCAATTAGACGCCGCCGCCCTTTACGCGCAATTGGACGCCGCCGCCCTTTCGCGCAATAATTGACGCCAAAGTCAAGAGTGACATCTTATAGGCACGTTGTAATCTAACGCTAGCCTGCTATGGCAAACGAGGCCTAGTAGGTGTTGTTGTTCATGCAAGGCCTCATGTGGGCACAGAATATCGAAATAGTTGTGTATACACCCACTCAATGTGTGGCAGTCATAGAAAGGTACTTTGCGCTTTTGGAGAGCTAGGTGGTTGGCTCTTAAAAGAGCCTTTGGGGGTTGAGTAGTCAAGTTGAAGTCGCAGTAGCGAATTTACTTGGCTTTGACTGCCTTCTCGGTCTTCTTGGGGAGTAGCACTGCCTGGATGTTGGGCAGCACACCACCCTGAGCGATGGTCACACCGCCGAGCAGTTTGTTTAGCTCCTCGTCGTTACGGACGGCCAGCTGCAGGTGACGGGGGATGATACGAGTCTTCTTGTTGTCACGGGCAGCGTTGCCGGCCAACTCCAGGATCTCAGCAGTCAGGTACTCGAGCACGGCGGCCAGGTAGACTGGTGCGCCAGCGCCCACACGCTCGTGCGTAGTTGCCTTTGCGCAGCAGCCTGTGCACACGGCCCACGGGGGAACTGGAGCCCAGCACGGGATGAACGGGTCTTTGCCTTCGCCCTGGCCTTGCCTCCGGTTTTGCCTCTTCCGCTCATATTGGTAGCTTGAGAAAGTCACAGAAAGTCTGGAATGAGCCGGTCGCCACTTCGAGAGCCGTACTTATACCTCGCCACAAGAGGCAACGATTGGCCACCGGGCTGGTGGCCTTATCCAATTGGAGCGAGGGACAGAAAGACAGACAGCCCTAAGCCGGTTCCCACCCACAGGCAGCGAGTGAGAGGCTACTTTGTTTCCCTCCGACTTTGTTACTTTGTGTCATTTCGCAAGAGTGACTGAGTGAGTGAGTGAGTGAGTGAGAGAGAGTGTGAGTGAGAGAGAGAGAGAGAGAGAGAGAGAGAGAGAGACTGTCTCTCTCTCTCACTCACTCACTCAGTCTCTCTCTCTCTGTCTCGTTCTCTCTCTCAGTCACTCACTCAGTCTCTCTCTCTTTCTCACTCACTCACTCAGTCTCACTCACTCAGTCTCTCTCTCTCTCAGTCTCTCTCTCTCTCTCTCTCTCTCTCTCTCTCTCTCTCTCTCAATCACTCACTCTCTCTCACTCTCTCTCTCAGTCTCTCTCTCACTCACTCACTCACACTCACTCAGTCTCTCTCTCTCTGTCTCTCTCTCACTCACTCACTCAGTCTCTCTCTCTCTCTCTCTCTCACTCAGTCTCTCTCTCTCTCTCTCAGTCTCTCTCTCTCACTCACTCACTCACTCTCTCTCTCTCTCTCACTCAGTCTCTCTCTCTCTCTCTCTCTCAGTCACTCACTCAGTCTCTCTCTCTCTCTCTCTACTCACACTCACTCAGTCTCACTCACTCACTCAGTCTCTCTCTCAGTCTCTCTCTCTCACTCTCTCACTCTCTCTCTCACTCACTCACTCACTCACTCAGTCTCTCTCTCTCTCTGTCTCTCACTCACTCTCAGTCACTCACTCAGTCTCTCTCTCTCTCTCACTCACTCAGTCTCACTCTCTCAGTCTCTCTCTCTCAGTCTCTCTCTCTCAGTCTCTCAGTCTCTCTCTCTCTCACTCACTCACTCTCTCTCTCAGTCTCTCTCTCTCTCATCACTCACTCACACTCACTCAGTCTCTCTCTCTCAGTCTCTCAGTCTCTCTCTCTCTCACTCACTCACTCACTCTCTCTCTCTGTCTCTCTCTCTCTCTCTCTCTCTCAGTCTCTCTCTCTCTCTCTCTCTCTCTCTCACTCACTCACACTCTCTCTCTCTCTCACTCACTCACTCACTCAGTCTCTGTCTCTCACTCACTCACTCACTCACTCAGGCTCTCTCTCTCTTTCTCTCTCTCTCTCAGTCACTCACTCAGTATCTCGTGGTGGCATTACGCAATGATGTAAGCACATTTGGGAATGTCTTCTATTTTGTTGCATAAAGACGACCCTATGCATAAACTGTGAGGCCGAGAGTGGCGTACCTTTACCAACCCCCCACTACAAACACACACCCCACACACACACACACACACACACACACACACACACAATGAAGGGATTGATTTCCCTTCGCATACAGAGGTGATAGTGATGTGCCAATATTGTATGGTACCTTTCTTAGCAAACCAATAATAAAGCTTCTTATAATGGGATAATTGTTATGATGTTGATCATTTGTATTGCCGCAGGATAGCCTCAGATGTGTCGTCAAAGAACGGCCACAGAAAGAGGGCCCATCTCAACTGTTCATTTCAAAAGGGACAAATTGGAGGGGGGGGTGCACTGATGCCATAAGGGCCCAAGAGCACAGACTGCCACTTTATCAGTCAGTGCAGTTGAACATCTCAGATGTGACTAGCTTTCATAGGACAACTTATTGTTGCCATAATTGTCTCTTACCTGTACTTACTGGCTGCCGGCCCTCTGTGGAGTATATCGAGGAACAGAGGGTGCCTTTTAGGATAAGGACTAACAAGGTTTTGACTAGGCGGGATACAGCTACGACCGGAAGTGACTTTTCCCTAGCAGGTTAGGCTAATTAGGCTAGAGTGCAGATACTTGACGTGTACAGTACAACAACCAATCACAGAGGGCCTGTTACCACACCCTATAGGCTTCAACATAATAATATAACAATATATAATAATACTCATACATAATAATCGAACATCACCTTTGACTACAGTGACATTGGTAGTAAGTAGGCTACAGTATAATGGATAGCTACCCAACTGGGACAGAAAGTGGAAATGGAAGGGGGACACGCAGTGAGCAAAACTCCTAACGACATAAAAACACAGACACTTCAGTGGAACGCACAGGGCAAGACGGGAAGGAAGACGTGGAGAAGGACTATTGAAGAGGAGATGAAGAACACCGGAAGCATCGAGTGAAGAAATGGGCCCGGAACAGGGTTAGGCCGAGATGCACTGTTGACGCCCTATGCTTCATTTAGGACCTCAAAGAAATGAGTCAACTCCTATAGGGACTATTTTCACCGCCACCTGCTGGACCAGAGGTCATGTGGCCAACACTCTGCTTGAGATCATTAAGAGCTATAAGGAGTCCATCAACTACCTGGTCAGTCAAGTCATATAGGGGGGGATTTCATGGCCACCTGCTGGAGCACAAGTCATGTTTGCCAACACTGGCCTTAAAATCATTAGGAGCTATAAGGAATAAATCAACTCATCATTCAAGTCATATAGGGAGGGATCTTAGCACCACCTGCTGGATCAGAAGTACCCTTCACCGTAGGCACAAGAGAGCCATCATCTCTCAACCGGTGCAATTTCCATAAGTACGTGGTAATAAAACAAACAACGACAGCTCATCATATAGGCAGTGGTTTCAAAACTCTAAGCGCGTGTTCAAGTAGAGCACACCAAATCATACATGTACTTGTTCATCATACTGAATCAGTGTTTAATCTAGAAATACATGCCTCGCGTTGCAATACGTGTTCTTGTAAAGTCATTGCTTTCCACAAT
>NW_025535175.1:65000-67500 GCF_020615455.1 Coregonus clupeaformis | reverse complement strand
GGGTGGCTCTTAAAAGAGCCTTTTGTGGTACAACATGTGTCGAGTAGAACACTGTTTGTAATAGGTTTACTTCTTCTTGGGGGCTGCCTTCTTGGCCTTGGCTGCCTTGGGCTTGGCGGCTTTGGGCTTGGCTGCCTTTGTAGCCTTCTTGGGGCTCTTTGCCGCCTTCTTGGCCGCTGCGGCGGGCTTCTTCACCTTCTTGGGGCTCTTGGCGGCCTTTTTGGGTGTAGCGGGCTTCTTGGCCTTCTTGGGGGACTTCTTTGCGGCGACGGCCTTCTTGGCTAATACCTTCTTGGGCTTCTTCGCCGCGGCGGGCTTCTTGGCGGCCACCTTCTTTACTTTGGGGACTGCGGCTTTCTTGGCGGGCCTCTTCGCCTCGACAGCTTTCTTGTTGAGCTTGAAGGAGCCGGATGCACCGGTGCCCTTGGTCTGGACCAGGGTGCCCTTGGTGACGAGGCTTTTGACTGCGATCTTGACGCGGGAGTTGTTCTTCTCCACGTCGTAGCCGCCTGCCGCCAGCGTCTTCTTGAGCGCGGCCAGGGACACGCCGCTCCTCTCCTTGGAAGCGGTCACAGCCTTGACGATGAGCTCTCCTACGCTGGGTCCCGCTTTCTTGGGCTTGGCTGCTGCCTTCTTCTTGGGTGCCTTGGCCGGCGCGGCTGCTGCGGCTGCTGGTGCGACTTCTGCCATGTCTGTCTGTCGTTTGGTCCGGTACACACACACGGTCTGCGAGGAGAAGTTTGCTGTAGACGCTGCTCTGCGCTATTGAAGCTCCACACGGAGCAGGGGGCTGGCCTTAAACGCGACATGAGAACCATGTAGACTCAAGGCACCCAGCTCGGCTTCTCTGGGCTGGCCAAATGCACTTTCACTTGTGTTTTCTGTTCGCCTATATCGGCCCAAAAGTCACCGACGGAGCCGTGTTTTTGGTCCAAAAGCGAACGGCCCAGCGAGCAGACTTGTCTCCGTTCAGAATAAAGTCATGTGGCCCGCGGAAGGGCCGTGCATTTTGTTGCGACTCGCTCAAAACCTCACCGTTCGACTGTCGGGTGGAGCGGTGCGCACTGGTTTACCTGTGCTATTTGTCTCCTAAATGGCCTAAAAGTGCATCCGATTGCGAGCAGCACTTGTTGTGTAGTGAGCCGAGATGTCTGGCAAGGGAATCAAATTGTTTGGGGTCCCCTGATGGGGTCAGGGGTGTTTTAAAGAAGCGCTCTTTTGGGGACCTTAAAACACATGCACCTGTGAGGCCTGGCTGAGACTAGTGTTGTACCTCAAGTTTCAGGTTGTATTCGTCGTATGTACAGGATCCACATGGTATAAACAGTCCTACGACATGCTTACTTGCACTGTGTGTGTGTGTGTGTGTGTGTGTGTTATTGTATTAGTACTTTTTGTGCACTGGCAGTGTGAGTGTTGTTGTTGTTGTATTTGTAGCCTACTATTTCTACTAGGGGTGTAACGATTCGTTTTAACAACGATTCGATTTGTATCACGATTCGTGGTTGTCGATACGATTCAAGGACGATATTGGTTAATTTAGAACGATACGATCCGAAACGATTCAGTGACTTGAAATCGATTCAGTAACCTTTTAGCCAAAAATTCAACCAGTGTGACTGAAATAAATACCTGGTAACCAGTTGCATTTTAATGGCTGGCAATAGTCTTGATATTTTTAACAGTGTTTCATGCCTCCATGCAGACCATCTGGTATTATGAAACTTACCCAGTTCCACAAAGGAGATCCCATTTTCTTCACATAGCTTTATTCAGTGCAGCAGTTTTTTTTGCTCCACCTTTTTGTAAATAAAACTGCAGCAGCTTGACCACAGAGCGATGAAATGTCTCACAGTAAGGAACGTTGCGATCAGCTGATTTCGCGCAATTCTACAGAATGTGCACAAGGGAGTCTCCAATCGCAGCATGTTGCTGGAGTTTTGGCACAACCTACGTTGTAGATACCTACGTTTCTTTGTAGGTGGCGAAACGCCAAAGAAGCTGCTTAATGTCTGTTGCTTTTTGGACATCCCTGACAGTAGTTGACAAGCAACATGTCATGTGTAAGGTTAGATGAGAAGATCGGTCAAGTACGCAAAGGCGCGTAGTAACACAAGTGGCATTACGCATTCCTGATTTTTGTCGCGCTTGCGTATCTGCGTACCAGTTATGTGCACCCCTGCATATAAAGTCTGACGTGCTTAAATCCAATGGGTTATTTCCTAGTATCGATACAATCGATTTATTACATTTTAAAACGATGTTAGATCGATATATGTTGTCCAAAAGGCCAACTCGCCGAGCACAGATCGATGTAGTTGGATCATATGAATATAAATCGATACATCGATGTAGTAGATGGATCGTTACACCCCTAATTTCTACACAGTGAGATTGTGTGTTGTCTTCTGGTAGGTAGGTAGGTTGGCTGTCTCTACTAATATATTGTTCACCTGCTTGACTCCGCAGCGTGACTCGCCTCGGTCTTTGTGTCTGTGGG
>NW_025535175.1:0-62500 GCF_020615455.1 Coregonus clupeaformis | reverse complement strand
AGTGAGTGAGAGAGAGAGAGAGAGAGAGAGAGAGAGTGTGTGTGAGTGAGTGAGTGAGTGAGAGAGAGACTGAGTGAGAGAAGAGAGAGAGAGAGAGAGAGAGAGAGAGAGAGAGAGAGAGAGAGAGAGAGACTGAGTGAGTGAATGAGTGAGAGAGACAGCGAGCCACATGACTTTATGTGGCCCCCTTCCGCGGGCCACATGACTTTATTCTGAACGGAGACAAGTCTGCTCGCTGGGCCGTTCGCTCCCCACTTTGTCACGTGGAAGCCACTGCCTTTTATCCTGTTGCCTCGTGAGTGTAGTAGGAAGGAAAATACGCTACGTGACTCAAATGTACTACACTTTACATGGACATTTTGAGTCATGTAGCAGACGCTCTTATCCAGAGCCACTTATAGTTAAGTGAGTGTCTACATTTTCATACTGGCCCCCGTGGGAAACGAACCCGCAACCCTGGCGTTGCAAAGCGCAGTGCTCTACCAACTGAGCTACAGGGGCGTATATATGTATGATGCGACCTGGACCGGAAATGACCCGTTGGCAAAAAGGGCTACGTTCATATATATATAGGCCTACTCCTATTCTTCCTAGATGGGATTATTCACCCCCTTTTTATTCTTGCCATTATCGTTCTCATTCACATCATTAGTGTATAGTCCAAAGATGGAGCATCCATTCACTCCGTCCGTGTCCTACCGATTCAGGAAGTCGACTCAAAATGACTATCTGCTCAATAAACGACAAAAGGCATTTCTTTCCAATCAAACCCAACAGACTGCTTTTTATTTTACTTACACTCTTTGTCAAATGGTGCCATTTTACATTGCCTTCACCTGGAATGGAGGCCGACAAACATGGGTTACTATTCAGCGTGCAAAGACAACAAAAAAGGCGCGCTAAACCCCTACGCTGGAACGGGCGGGGGAAATGATACAATGTAGCCGCTCTCCGAGCCGGCGCGCGCCGCCCGTTAAACATTGATACAATGTAACCGCGGTCCTACAATGTAACGCAGCCTACCTACGCATTCATTCGGTGGCGATGGAATTGCTCTTTTTACTGACAGAGTGGGTGGCTCTTAAAAGAGCCTTTGGGTTAGTAGAGCAGTCCAAATGCGCTGTTTACTTGGAGCTGGTGTACTTGGTTACGGCCTTGGTGCCCTCGGACACGGCGTGTTTGGCAAGTTCACCGGGGAGTAGCAGGCGCACGGCGGTCTGGATCTCCCTGGAGGTGATGGTAGAACGCTTGTTGTAGTGGGCCAGGCGAGAGGACTCTCCGGCGATACGCTCGAAGATGTCGTTCACGAACGAGTTCATGATTCCCATGGCCTTGGAGGAGATGCCGGTGTCGGGGTGGACCTGCTTCAGGACCTTGTACACGTAGATGGCGTAACTCTCCTTCCTGGACTTTCTGCGCTTCTTGCCGCCCTTCCCTGCGGTCTTGGTGACGGCTTTCTTAGAACCCTTCTTGGGCGCTGACTTTGCTGGCTCGGGCATGATGATGTCTCGTTGCTTCTCAGAAACGAATGAGGGCGTGAAGGGCGCTTACCCGTCTTATGAAGAGGAAGCTAAGCAAAGTCAGCGGCAGTGGACACTCCCCTGCTTGCTCATAGGCGCCCCTGCTATTTGCCCAGTGGAGCTCTAGTGCTCAAAAGAGCCTTCCGCTCAGAGGCTAGCTTCCCGAACAAAGACAATTGAGGGCGCGCGCGCGCGGGTCCTCACCCCCTCCCTCCTCTCTATAGCCTATGCTCTGTGACCGATGGGGGATTGTGTGTTTCAAAAGGGGGCCTTTGATAGTTGTCCAAATGGCACGATTGTTGTGCCAAATAATGCTGGTGATAGAATTGCCCACTTTGGCACCGTCAGACATAGGGCTCGCATTTTGGACTGTGTGTGTGTGTGTGCGCGCTGTCCCCCTCTTTTCAAGCCACGTCTACCGACTAGTGGTGGCTTTATGTTGTCCAAATTCCACTATTGCTTGACCCAAAATAACAACGTCACTACACTTTGCCACTGTCAGATATAGGCCTCCCTCTGTGCGACAAAACTGGAAGGGACATTAGAATCCTCTAATTAATACTCCCTGTCCACTCGAAGTGGCTCATACTTTCCTACTAAATAGCATACTGAAAAAAAAAAAAATAAATACTATATGGAATGGGCACTTTTGAAGCGGATGTGGGTGGCTCTTAAAAGAGCCTTTGGGTTCGAGTCGGGGTTGTTGAGGTTCCGAAGAGAGCGCGTTTAACCGCCGAAACCGTACAGGGTGCGTCCCTGACGTTTCAGAGCGTAGACCACGTCCATGGCGGTAACCGTCTTCCTCTTGGCGTGTTCGGTGTAGGTGACTGCGTCACGGATCACGTTCTCCAGGAACACCTTCAGGACACCGCGGGTCTCCTCGTAGATCAGACCTGAAATACGCTTCACGCCGCCGCGGCGAGCCAGACGGCGGATAGCGGGTTTGGTGATTCCCTGGATGTTATCGCGGAGAACTTTGCGGTGACGCTTGGCGCCTCCTTTTCCGAGTCCCTTGCCGCCTTTGCCTCTTCCAGACATGGTGTGTTCGCTAGTTGAGTTCAAGTGAATGAGTGACTTCAGGGCCAGTGCGCGGTGCGCTATTATTTGCGTTTGGCCGACCTGATTGAGGCCAGTGGCACAGAAAGCGCGCCTCTGTTATATGCTCTCTCTAAAGAGCAAATAACCATGGTGTGCAGTACCCAAATTTAACCACAAGATGGACTCCGTGCTCCACTGTAAAGTTTGGGCCTCTGCATGAGTCTCTCAGCAGCACTGCAACATGGGACTTTCAAAGTAAGTTGGCATGCAATGTTTCTTCTGGACTGCATTCAAGGCAACTAATGACACACAACTAATAGTGTCAATTATTCATCTGAACACAATTCTTGTAACTATTCGGCCTATATTATCACTCGTTTCTTTTCCCCCTCCTTTGTAAAGCATTTTACTGTGCTACTATAGTCCAAAGGAAGTGGATGATGCCAGACGGTTGTATATATGGTTGTATATATATATGTAGAGGTTTGTAAAAATTCCCTGTTTTAGGTCAGTTAGGATCACATGACTTTCTTCAGCAAAGATGGCTGACAAGAATACTAGGATGGAAGCAGACATAAGTAATTATAACATCATAACGAATCATGCAAAAACATTTACAGTTGCGAGGAATATGTTAGTTAATGTAGAGACAAAACGATTATGCATATGTTTTGGTCATAAAGTTAATTTACCAAAATCGCTATTTAGCAAGTTATCTGACTAGCTAACATTAGCCTGCTAGCTGGCTAGCTTTATGGGTGTTGTGACGCGAGAATGAAATTGTAATTCTGAAAACCAGGCTGTCGTCTTGTGAAACTGTGGATGTAAAAAATCTACCTAGTTAAAGCATTTACTGCAAATTGAATGTAGAATTTTGTAAACTTGCCTTGCTGATATTTGCAATGCAATGCAGCTGAAGTAACGTAGCTAACTATTTTCTTGCTTATTGTGTAGTGGAGGATAAATATACCTGTATGTCTATGGATGTGTAGCTAGCTATGTAGCTGATCTGTGTATGTGGACCCTAAAACGTTTGGTGTAAATATTAGTTCAGAACCTAGCTATGAACCTCAGCTATCATAGCCAGTTGTATCAACTTCAAAAACAGTCTGAATGACATTAATGAAGCATATGGATTGAGTAGAATATAATATAACTTTGTGCCAAGGATGCAAGTCTTATATACATGTAGTTATTACCATGCATGAGATCCCCACATAGTATTCTGTACATTGAATATATTCACTGATCATGTACTCTACCTTGGCAAATAAAGGTGCAGTTCAGGTATGAATGTCTGTGAAACATCCTTTTTCAGTCATATCCAATACCAGGAGGATCAAACTCCAGTCTTTTTATTAACACTTTGTCTGCATGTATGTATTACAATTATACACTTCAACAGTGTTTACCAATCCTGGGACATCAATGGTTACATTGTAACTATGCAATAGACTACAAACATGATTTAACTAGTTAAAGGCTGATTTATAATTCATATATACAGAAACAGAATTTTTAAAACAGTACACTACACTTCCTATGCATCATGTAAATACTCTAAAACTGGTTCATCTCACTATCTAATTTCCTTCATCTGCATTGATCTGAGGACACTGGATAGGTGTAGTATTTCATCAAATGAGACTTAATTTCAACCAGTAGAGAATGTGAAACGCTTTATTGAAAGAAGTTCATTATCCAAGTGTTATAAACACATAATACATGCATTATAAATATAATTGTAATATATATTCTAAATAGAAGTTAAATCTGTACTTCAATGCACATCTGGTGTGCATTATAAAAACAGAGGAAGAAAGAGGAGGTGGGGAGAGAGGTGGGAGAAAGAGGAGGTGGGGAGAGAGGTGTGAGAAAGAGGAGGTGGGGAGAGAGGTGGGAGAAAGAGGAGGTGGGGAGAGAGGTGTGAGAAAGAGGAGGTGGGGGAGAGAGGTGGGAGAAAGAGGAGGTGGGGAGAGAGGTGTGAGAAAGAGGAGGTGGGGAGAGAGGTGTGAGAAAGAGGAGGTGGGGAGAGAGGTGGGAGAAAGAGGAGGTGGGGAGAGAGGTGTGAGAAAGAGGAGGTGGGGAGAGAGGTGTGAAAGAGGAGGTGGGGGAGAGAGGTGTGAGAAAGAGGAGGTGGGGAGAGAGGTGTGAGAAAGAGGAGGTGGGGAGAGAGGTGTGAGAAAGAGGAGGTGGGGGAGAGAGGTGTGAGAAAGAGTGTCAAAGACAGAAAGGGAAAGAGGTAAGAATAGAGGAGCAGGGAAGACAGCATATGATTAATGAATTACAGTGCTACTAGGGGAAGACAGCATATGATTAATGAATTACAGTGCTACTAGGGAAGACAGCATATGATTAATGAATTACAGTGCTACTAGGGAAGACAGCATATGATTAATGAATTACAGTGCTACTAGGGAAGACAGCATATGATTAATGAATTACAGTGCTACTAGGGAAGACAGCATATGATTAATGAATTACAGTGCTACTAGGGAAGACAGCATATGATTAATGAATTACAGTGCTACTAGGGAAGACAGCATATGATTAATGAATTACAGTGCTACTAGGGAAGACAGCATATGATTAATGAATTACAGTGCTACTAGGGAAGACAGCATATGATTAATGAATTACAGTGCTACTAGGGAAGACAGCATATGATTAATGAATTACAGTGCTACTAGGGAAGACAGCATATGATTAATGAATTACAGTGCTACTAGGGGAAGACAGCATATGATTAATGAATTACAGTGCTACTAGGGAAGACAGCATATGATTAATGAATTACAGTGCTACTAGGGAAGACAGCATATGATTAATGAATTACAGTGCTACTAGGGAAGACAGCATATGATTAATGAATTACAGTGCTACTAGGGAAGACAGCATATGATTAATGAATTACAGTGCTACTAGGGAAGACAGCATATGATTAATGAATTACAGAGCTACTAGGGAAGACCGCATATGATTAATGAATTACAGTGCTACTAGGGAAGACAGCATATGATTAATGAATTACAGTGCTACTAGGGAAGACAGCATATGATTAATGAATTACAGTGCTACTAGGGAAGACAGCATATGATTAATGAATTACAGTGCTACTAGGGAAGACAGCATATGATTAATGAATTACAGTGCTACTAGGGAAGACAGCATATGATTAATGAATTACAGTGCTACTAGGGAAGACAGCATATGATTAATGAATTACAGTGCTACTAGGGAAGACAGCATATGATTAATGAATTACAGTGCTACCCTGATATTCTCTCAGGTCATCACAATTCCATAATAGTGTCTCTAGCGGTGTCTCCTAACAGCCTTGGGCCCCCAGTTGGCCAGAAGGTGATCTTAAGAGCGGGTGAGATGGACTGGACTGGAGGTTGGCACCCATCAAAACATACCTGCAGACGAGAGACAGATGGAGAGAGAGATGGCATGTTATTCTAACACTGTCAGTCATCATCATCATCAGGAGGTGAAATGCAAAACTGACCTTGTATCATTATCTCTGGGACTACTACATCTATATCTGTATTTCAATGTAAAGCATCTCTTTAATAATACTTCCTGTTGACCCCACCAAGTGACCTCTCACCTCTGATCCTGCTGTGCCCTCTGTGTAGCCAGTTCAGATGCGGGAGGGGTTCACCGACACAGCTGATATAACCTAGAGGATTTAGGGGAGAAGGGAGGAGGGATGAAGTGAAGGAGAGAGACTTATTGAGAAAATAAGGTAGTTAAAGAGACAGTGTTCAACAGGAATCTCTGTGTGTGGCCTCACCTGGTGTCCACACTAAGTGGCTGCAGAGTACTTTATACTGGAAAACACGCACAGACACAGGAGGACAAACAATACAGTGTAGTTCTATAAATAATGGAGTGTCTTACTATTCTCCATGGTTGGTCCTCTGGCCTGTCCTTTTGGAGGTGGAAGGAGCCACAGTTCTACACCTGAGCTTGCTTACTGCACAATCCATCAACCAGATTGAGTGTGTAGGTGTGGGTTATAGGGTGTCTAATTGTTTTCAATATGGGGGACTCTTAAAAGAGCCTTTGGTTGTGCATAGTGTAGTCTATGGTGTTGCCAGGGAACAGCACCCTTCGAAGAAGTAGGAGGTGAAGATCTCCCGCACACGGATTGCCTCCTGTGCTGCGTTGTTGGCCCCCATCATGGTAACATCCTGCAGAGCAGCAGACCTCTCCTCTGGCACACGGTGGCGAGCTGCAGGCCCCCTCCTGGTCCTCGCGTCCATCCTCATGATAGTTATGCAGGACACAGGAAGCCTTCACACACAGGCCTGAATTCCCCCAGGAGGCAGTCCCAGATGGCCCTGGTCACCCAACCTTGCAGTGCCCTACACGGTAACTGAAGGCAATCGTTTTGAAGGAATCTCCAGTTACAAGGTATCTGCAGGAATATGGAAGATAATGCCATTATTAGACTTTTTACATCACCAGGTCATTGTGGATTACTAAAGTATCATATCCCTTATAACAAATCATGATAACATTGGATAGATAGATGCATGTGCAGCACGTGACAATAGCAGGATCATATCAAGGATAGAATCCCAAATGAACACATAAATACCACTTGAAGCTTGATCATTTGAACCAGCTGTGTAGTGCTAAGGCAAAAAAAACGTGCAACCCCTTCGAGTCCCCAGGACCACGACAGAGAACCACTGCTCTTCATCGGGACCTCTTCATCTGCAGACAGGCTTTCACTGCTCTCTGTACCTGAGGACAGAAAACCTCACAAGAAACAGACTTCACTATACTAAAATTAGACCGCACTGAATATGATGTTACTGTTATCTCCGTCCTCACTTCTAGGGACTGGAACTACACAACAGAACCTGCCCTCTCCAGAACAGCCTACTCTCTCACTTTGGCAGATGGGGCTGCTATCCTTTCCCCCTCCTCCATGGCTATTAGCTAGCTACCTACAAATGCATTTGGGAGTTTTTTTTTTACTTTTTACAGTGATAAATACATCAAGTTAGCTAGCTAATATGAAGTTAGGTAGCTGGTCAAATGTAATTCACTTAGCTAGCTATCTATACAGTATGTAAAGTCGGCTAGATAGCTAGCTACGTTAGCAGCTCATTTGAGTTAGCATGCACTGTAGCTAGTTAGCTAATAATACATCGTGTTTTTTTTACATTTTCAAAATGTATTTACTTACTTGAATAGGTTCACCCAGCCATGTGGACGATTGGAAACAGGGCAGCAAAGTTCGTTGTTACCAGAGCGGTTTAGAGCATATTACTACTATTTACCTGTGAATAACCAGACCTTCATTCAAACTTGCTATGCTGAATTCTTGACGCCCAGTCGAACATGCTGCCAGCAAGCGGGCCAACGCACGGAGCATTACAAGCTAACCTGGCCGGACGCTCGTTGCTAAATAAATGTACACACACACGTTATTCAATCATTTCACCCACAGTGTTAGCGAGCGTCTACGTGGCCAGGCGCTAAAATAAAACTCGGTTCTATTTGTGACTCTCGACCCGCTGCAAGTCCTCTCCTCTCCCATCTCCTCATTGGTTTTTAGGAGCATCTACCGACGTGGGTGATTGAAAGATGAACTGAGGTCCACACTCCAGTCCAGTTGGTGGTGGTAATGCACCTTAAAGTTGGTTGCCAACCGACATATAAAGTCCAAAGAAGAAGAAGAAGCCTGAATTTGGTTTACCGTTTTATCTGTGGATGAAAACATTAGACAGTGACAGTAGACCGTTATGATGGCAGAGATGAAGTTTACAAGGTGTTTGATGCAGTTGCCTAAAGTATCTGTTAAATGATATAAGGAGGGTCGTCCGGACATCCAGTACGACACCACGTAGCAAACTGGATAAAGGCTTCACATTTTACGTTTCTTCTTTTATTTGCAACTTTGAAGGTAATATGCTAACGCTAGCTAGCCTGGGCTAGAAGCCTTGCTTTGGTGTTTTAAGTCATGACTCCGTCCTGCTTTGGGTTAATCATGCTTTAAATAAAGTTTAATCATGTGTATATACCTCTCACTTCATGTGTTTGTACTTTTATGAAAGTATCAGGTAAAAACAGGGCTACAAATGTGGTCCTCTGTAGCTCAGCTGGTAGAGCACTGCGCTTGTAACGCCAAGGTAGTGGGGTCGATCCCCGGGACCACCCATACACAAAAAAAAATATGTATGCACGCATGACTGTAAGTCGCTTTGGATAAAAGCGTCTGCTAAATGGCATATTATATTATATATTATTATATCTCTGTGAGAGCCCATTGCTACCGCTCAATGAAGAAACTAAAGCCACCACACCAGCTGTTGAACTTGTTCAAGGTTCCGTTCAACACATGTTTTACTCGTTTAATGTTACCACAGATTTGGTTGCCGTTGCTAAGAGAACACTTCAGAACTTTAGTGGTTTTCACAATAGCTGAACAGTGGTAGCCTAATACAGACCAGGGTAGCTGAGTGGGAATTGCCACGCTTTGTTGTTGGGTCTGTTGTAAACAAATTGGGGTTTGGTTTGAAATGTAAACAATAATGAGATCACTACTTTTTCCTGACTTGATGACTGCAATGACAGTAACATATTCCACTCAGCTATTCTTCAAACTGCTGATGTTCTACTCAAAACTGTCCTGTCATCTTTACTTCTTTCTTTAGAAACATATGGCCCAACTTCCTTGCTTTTGTACTTTATGTTTCTACTTTTCAAGAGGAATTAGGAGCAAAACCTTCACTCTACTGTTGTTATTAGTACTAGGCTACAATGTTGCACCACTCACCTACTGCTCTGCCAATACTGTTTGAAGGTAGTTAAATGGCACAAAACATAGTACTGTAATACTCAGTTAGACAGACATACAGTAGGTGAACTACATGGTACTGTAATACTGTTAGACAGACATACAGTAGGTCAACTACATGGTACTGTAATACTCAGTTAGACAGACATACAGTAGGTCAACTACATGGTACTGTAATACTGTTAGACAGACATACAGTAGGTCAACTACATGGTACTGTAATACTCAGTTAGACAGACATACAGTAGGTCAACTACATGGTACTGTAATACTCAGGTAGACAGACATACAGTAGGTCAACTACATGGTACTGTAATACTCAGTTAGACAGACATACAGTAGGTCAACTACATGGTACTGTAATACTGTTAGACAGACATACAGTAGGTCAACTACATGGTACTGTAATACTCAGTTAGACAGACATACAGTAGGTCAACTACATGGTACTGTAATACTGTTAGACAGACATACATTAGGTCAACTACATGGTACTGTAATACTCAGTTAGACAGACATACAGTAGGTCAACTACATGGTACTGTAATACTGTTAGACAGACATACAGTAGGTCAACTACATGGTACTGTAATACTCAGTTAGACAGACATACAGTAGGTCAACTACATGGTACTGTAATACTGTTAGACAGACATACAGTAGGTCAACTACATGGTACTGTAATACTCAGACAGACATACAGTAGGTCAACTACATGGTACTGTAATACTGTTAGACAGACATACAGTAGGTCAACTACATGGTACTGTAATACTGTTAGACAGACATACAGTAGGTCAACTAGTGTAAATCATGTATAAACTACTGTGTTACTATATCAACAGAACTGTTTGCTACAGCTGCAACAGTTCAATCATGTATAAACTACTGTCTTATCAACAGACCCATTAAAGAGATTCGCTGATACTTTTGTATACTTTTTAGACAGTAGCACTGAAAGTAGCACTCAGGAGCCAAAAGTGGTCCCCGATAATTGCATACTATGTCACATATGTGCAGATATGTGCACCACATCATTGGTCTCTCGCTCTGCTGGGTAGGCCTCTTGCTAGCTGTCACTCAAATGTGAGGGGCTGAAGCTCATTGGCTAGAACTCAAACTGCAAAGGGGCTGGCTCATGTGGGGGGAAATGTAGGGGAAAAGGTGTGGCACAGCTTGAAGAAAAGTCGCTTTCAAACTAGGGATTTTATTGCTAATTGAGGTAAGACCCTATTTCTGCTCATAGATTATACATATAAGAACGACACATTGAAACATCCAGCCCAAAGTGGGAGGTTAAAAAAATAATTTCTTAGTCTCCAAACTACCGGAGCATGTCTTTAAACCCCCCTAGAGTCTATTGACACAACTAGGCATCAATCTAAGTAACAGAATAAAAACATCCCTGTCAAAATCCATCAGTTTATGATAGAGATATGCATGGGCTGTGTCTCAATCCACCACATGCACCAATGGCAGCCTTCAGCATCTGAGGAGACGTCTGTAGCGTCCAAACAAGATGGTGGTCTCTGTCTAAGTAACAGAATAACAATAAAAAGGGGTATAATATGTGTAAATATATGATATATATATATTTCCTGAGCTTTCTAATATCCACTAGATATAGGACAGACACTTCCAAACCTTATTCCTTATGATTTATTTTTTGACTGTCTTTCTTTGCCATTTATTAATGTGTTATTCAAAGTATATTGTATACAGGAAACTCATTCAACAATTCGAGATGAAGTAGCGTGGAAAAAAGAATGGGGGGGGGGAAATATACTTCTCCCATGGGCAAAGAAATTCAAAAGGGGTGATGATATTAATTAATAGTAATTTCGATCCGAATGTGCAAATTGTCCAAATAGATACGCAAGGTAGATGGATTATTTTAAATATGGTATTGGACAATAAACAGATATGGCTCATTAACCTTTACGGACCAAATAATGATGATCCACAATTCTTTGACAATATATATAATAAATTATCAAGCCTGCAAGCAACTCAAGACAATATTATTATGGTGGGGGATTATAATACTGTTTTAAATAGCTCAATGGACCGAAAAGGAAATCACACCACAAACAATCACCCACATGCTCTTAAGGAAATTGTGAATGTCATGGATACATTAGAACTAGTAGATATATGGAGGCTTAAATATGCTGATCTAGTGAGATATACATGGCGGAGACTGAATCAAGCTAGTCGTCTTGACTTCTTTCTTATCTCATTCTCGTTGGCACCAAAAGTAAAAAAAGTGTTGATAGGGGACAGAATGCGGTCGGGACCATCATATAATAGGCATATACATTACTCTGACTGAATTTCCACGTGGGCGAGGATATTGGAAATTTAATCAAAGCCTATTAGATGATAATTTATTTATAATTAGAACAAAGGAATTTATAACTGACTTTTTCCAACATAACTTAGGTACAGCGAATCCCCTTATTGTATGGGACACCTTTAAATGTGCCTTTAGAGGCCATGCAATTCAGTACTCATCTCGAAAACAAAAGCAATTTAGGTCAAAAGAGTTTATACTAAGAAAGGAAATAGAAAGTCTAACAGAACAGATAGATGGCAATAAAAACTGTAACATAGAGGCTCAGAATAAATTAGAGGAAAAACAAAAAGAAATGGAAAAACTTATTCAAGAAAGATCAAGTGTAATATATTATAAAAATAAAGCAAACTGGATGGAATATGGGGAAAAATGCACAAAATTCTTTTTTAATCTTCAACATAGGAATGCTACCAAAAATAACTTAATGAAACTGGTTACAATTGACGGAGTCACCCATAATTCACCTAATGATATTTTGAAGGAAGAAACAAAGTATTTTAAGCATATGTTTTCTTTTCAGTCGCCTCCATCTCCTCTAACTGAAGCTAATTGTAGAGATGTTTTTCCTATTGATAATGTCAAATTAACAGCCACACAGAAAGACTCATGTGAAGGTGAAATTACAGAGGAGGAACTTCTGGATGCAATTAAAGACTTTAAGTCCGGGAAAACTCCAGGGTTGGATGGCATACCAATCGAGGTATACCAAACCTTTTTGAAATACTAAGAGGACCGTTATTAGCATGTTTTAACCACTCCTATGTAAATGGTAGATTATCTGACACTCAAGAAGAAGGTCTGATCTCATTATTACTGAAACAGGATACAAGTGGAAAATATAAAGATCCAGTCCATTTACAAAATTGGAGGCCCCTTACACTTCAGTGTTGTGATGCAAAAATCCTAGCAAAATGTATAGCGCATAGAATTAAAAAGGTATTGTCGGATATTATTCATTCTAATCAGACAGGTTTTTTACATGGAAGATACATTGGAGACAATATAAGGCAAGTATTGGAAACAATAGAACACTATGGAAAATATGGGAAACCAGGCCTGCTATTCATAGCAGACTTCGAAAAGGCATTTGATAAAGTTCGACTGGAATTCATATATAAATGCCTGGAGCATTTCAATTTTGGAGAATCTCTTATAAAATGGGTCAAAATCATGTATAGTAACCCTAGGTGTAAAATAGTAAATAATGGCTATTTCTCAGAAAGTTTCAAACTGTCAAGAGGAGTGAAACAAGGTTGTCCACTATCGGCATATCTATTTATTGTGGCCATCGAGATGTTAGCTATTAAAATCAGATCCAATAATAATATCAGAGGATTAGAAATACAGGGCTTAAAAACAAAGGTGTCATTGTACGCAGATGATTCATGTTTTCTTTTAGATCCACAACTAGAATCCCTCCACAGCCTCATAGAGGATCTAGATACATTTTCTAACCTCTCTGGATTAAAACCAAATTATGACAAATGTACTATATTACGTATTGGATCACTAAAAATACAATTTTTACATTACCATGTAGTTTACCAATAAAATGGTCTGATGGTGATGTGGATATACTCGAATACATATCCCAAAGGAAATAAATGATCTCACTTCAATAAATTTTAATAGAAAGTTAGCAAAAATAGATAAGATCTTACTACCATGGAAAGGAAAATACCTGTCAATTTGTGGAAAAATCACCCTGATTAACTCTTTAGTATTATCCCAGTTTACCTATTTGCTTATGGTCTTGCCTACGCCTAGCAAACAGTTTTTTAAATTATATGAGAAAAAAATATTCAATTTTATTTGGAACGGCAAGCCAGACAAAATTAAAAGAGCATATTTATATAATGAATATGAATTCGGAGGACAGAAATTATTAAATATTAAAGCATTAGACCTATCACTAAAATCTTCAGTCATCCAAAAGTTATACTTAAATCCGAACTGGTTCTCAAGCAAATTAGTAAGATTGTCTCACCCACTGTTCAAGAAAGGCCTTTTTCCCTTTATTCAGATTACAACCTCTCACTTTCAGTTATTTGAAAAGGAAATAATCTCCCAAATGTCACTATTTCTAAAACAAGCCATAGAAAGTTGGTTACAATTTCAATTTAATCCTCCAGAAACGACAGAACAAATAATGCAACAAATATTGTGGTTAAATTCAAATATACTAATTGACAAAAAAACTATATTTATTGACAGAATGTTTAAAAAAGGTATAATCTTCGTAAATGATATCATCGGTAGGACTGGTGGAGTTATGTCGCACATGCAGCTAATAAAAACATATGGAAATGTCTGCTCTACCCAAAATTACAACCAAATAATTGCAGCCTTACCGCAAAAGTGGAAGAGGAAAGTTGAAGGGGGAGAAAGTAAGGAACTTGTCTGTCGGCCTTGCATTAAAGAACATAATTGGTTAAGGAAAACTGTGATAAATAAAAAAGTATATCAGTTTCACTTAAGGACCAAAGGATTGACAGCAGTCCCATATAGATTGCAAAATAGTTGGGAAGAGATCTTTGACGTACCGATCCCATGGCATAGTGTTTATGAACTGACACGCAAAAACGACACCGGATTCAAAAATTAGAATCTTTCAATTTAAATTATTATATAAAATTCTTGCTACCAATAGAATGTTATTTATATGGGGGATACAATCTTCCCAGCTCTGCAGATTTTGCTGTGAAGAGATAGAATCATTAGATCATTTGTTTTGGTTCTGTCCATTTGTAGCTTGTTTTTGGACACAGGTCCAGGAATGGCTAAAGGATTGCAATATTTACCTGGAACTAACCTTGCAGATAGCATTACTGGGTGATCTGAAAAGTCATAGTCAATCAATCAATAATATAATAATACTTTTAGCAAAAATGTTTATTTTTAATTCACAATCTGTAGAAGCAATGAGAATAGAAAGGTTCAGAACTTTTGTAAAACATCACAGTATGGTTGAAATATATATGGCAAATAGAAATCCTATATGGATGGTGTTAAGAGATAGATGGGAGGTATTGAATAGAGTTGAAGGATGGGACTAATAACAAATAACAACAAATAATAACAAAGATAGCTAATAATGTAAGCATACTGTGTCCATAATAAGTATATAGGTTGTATGTTGGGAGCTTTTGGGAAAGAGCACAGTTAGAAAGATATGGCATTTAGAAGCAAACCGGATGGACATCATGAAAATGATCGGAGAGGTTGAGAGTAGAAGAAGTTCAGGAGCAAAAAAATAAATAGATATGTATGTGTATGTATGTATGTATATATGTATATATATATATATATATATATATGTATATATGTATATATGTATATATGTGTGTATGTGTATGTATATATATATATATATATATAGATATAGAATTATTGTAAAATTAACTCTGTCCATAAGGTGTAGATAGTAAGTATAGACCGGAAGTAGAGGCCTGGGCGTTGTTGTTCACTAATTTACTCCAAGTAGGGAAAGGATGGTGGGGTTGAAAAGTAATAAAGGGGAATATATATATATAAAAAATAAAAAAAACATGGGGGATTGGAAGTGATGCAGACAATTACATTGATAGAAGATACAATCTATCTGCAATATTAAGCTGATCCATCCCCCCGAAAAAAAAAAAATAATAATAAAAAAAAAAATGAAAAAAAAATGAAAAAAAAAAAGTTATGTGTTATTCAAAGTGTTTCTATGGGCTATAGTAGTAAAGGACTAATTCAATTTTTATCAAATACATGTTTTACATATTTGTTTTTATACCTAAAGGGGTCCTAAAATTCCAAATCAAATAGCTAAATGATCTTTGGTAAGAACATCTTAAAACAATTCCATATGTAAGCTTAGAACCTTCAATGTGTCAATGTGTTTGTACTTGTCTCTATACAAATAAAAGAAAACCAAACATGTATGATGCTTTCATTTCTGATATTAAAACAGAAAAACCTCCCGAAAGTTTACTTTTTTGACTGTGTAAATGACGCATCTCCCTCTGGCACGCCCATCTCGGGATAGCCGGGCCCCGCCCATTTACCAGGATGCACCATATTAGGTCAATGACGTCAACGGAATCTCCTTTTTGGAACGTTCCATTTCTTGGGAACGGCAACTTCGAAGTTCTAACTTGTTATCTTTACCGATAAATGCATAGATGTATGTTTATGAACTGATATTATGTTGATATCCTCACCCTTTCCTCGTCAGATGGTGAGCAAGCCTAGAAAACCCCTGCAAACTGTCAGTTGGCATTTAAACTTCCAGCAACTAGAAAGAACACGAGAGACACTAGCCTTCATACATGGTCACTCTCAACAAGAGCTAATAAATAACCAGCCAAAATAACCACAAGACTTTGACATCTTAGCCGAAGCCTACTTCCGTTCAGTTTATTTGGATTTTTGCAGAATTTCTTTGATCTCCTGAAACGATGATGTAGCCTGGTCCTCTGTAGCTCAGCTGGTAGAGCACGGCGCTTGTAACGCCAGGGTGTGGATATCTTTATAGAAACCACCTAAACCGGTAGTGGGTTCGATCCCCGGGACCACCCATACATAAAAAAAAATGTATGCACGCATGACTGTAAGTCGTTTTGGATAAAAGCGTCTGCTAAATGGCATATTATTATTATTATTATAATAGTGCATGAAGTCTACTTCTAGAACAGACTGGATGTTAAAGCTGTTGATGCTTCTAAGTTATAGCATCAGACTCAGACTGCAACAGATCACTGACTGCTCAATGCTGTAGATCATTCCTTCAGCAAGCAGCGAGGATCAGACTCAGACTGCAACAGATCACTGACTGCTCAATGCTGTAGTTCATTCCTTCAGCAAGCAGCGAGGATCAGACTCAGACTGCAACAGATCACTGACTGCTCAATGCTGTAGTTCATTCCTTCAGCAAGCAGCGAGGATCAGACTCAGACTGCAACAGATCACTGACTGCTCAATGCTGTAGTTCATTCCTTCAGCAAGCAGCGAGGAAACTCCAGAGAGAAGTTCCGCTTCATAGTTTACACGTCATTAAGATTATCATTCCTATAGCTTTTAATAGACCGACAAACCGAGCGGCTTCATTCATCATGCATGAATGAAATCATAGTCATTGCCCGGGACTAAACTAACTGGGGCATGTTCGCTGAGCAGGACCCAACGGTTTTTAACGTTCCGGTAGATATAGGCCTCTGCTATGAACAAACATGTCTCTCTGACATTTAGAATAAGAAATCAGGTCGGCTCTATATGTGGTAACTATATCTGAAACATTCGACAACGTTTGGCGACTGAACTTTGCTTTGGGGTATATTCATCAGGAAACAAACGGAAACAAACCGGACGAAACAGGGAGGGACTAACCTGAACTTGTCCAGTTAGAAACGCTCGTTTTTGTTGTAAAACGTTTAGCTACGATGTGCACGATTGAATACACCCCTGGAAAGTATGAGACAGCGCTCCTGCTGGTGATTACTACATTAAATCCACGTTCAGTAGCCAAACGTTGTCGATAGAAATGCCGTGAATAGAGCGGATGTGATTCCTTATTCTAAATGTCTGAGGCATGTTTGTCCTACAGTGTATTTCTATCTGAACGTTCCAAAACGTTGCTTCTTGCTGAACGCGCCCCAATAAGGTTTTTATACACGGAAGTATAAGTGAAAATAAAAGTAAAATAGGTGTAGCTACACACCAGGTCACTGCAGCGGGGACTCGAGGTAAGGGTTTTCTAACAATCGGTCATAATAACGTGGTAAGGGTTTTCTAACAATCGATCATAATAACGTGTTAAATGAAGGTTAGGCCCTACTTGCTACATTTTAGCTGGTCTAGACTAGACTTGAGAGTCTGACCAACTGTCAAAGCGAGTCAACATTAGGATGAGAAGTTCCTGCTGTCTAGTATATTTAGTTGTCTAGAGGAAATGCCAACACATTAACAGTCTAGTTTGATTTGTTTCCTAATATAACCGAACTTTTCTCCAAACCGGCACCTATAACTTGGCTGTGGTAGGATACGTGGAAGCGCGTCTTGCGCGCAGTCTACCACAGGCAAGGTGCCTGTTTGGAGAAAAGTTCGGTTCAGACGGTTTCTATAAAGGTCTACAGATATACACACATGATATAATCCGGACCAATGGACACGGAGTTATGGATGATCGATATTCAGTAACAGGATTTTGGGAAACAAGTATCCTATCTGCCTACAAAATGTTGGCAGTTATTTTCCAGACTTTGCACTGTAGCCACCAAGGACGCCAATGCGCGCATGCGCAGCGTCCTATATAGGGGTAAGTATATAAATAAGAATTACATTTACATTTTAGTCATTTAGCAGACGCTCTTATCCAGAGCGACTTACATATTATTATTATTTTTTTATACTGGCCCCCTGTGGGAAACGAACCCACAACCCTGGCGTTGCAAACGCCATGCTCTATCAACTGAGCTACATCCCTGCCGGCCATTCCCTCCCCTACCCTGGACCAATTGCGCGCCGCCCATGAGTCTCCCGGTCGCGGCCGGCTGCGACAGAGCCTGGATTCGAACCAGGATCTAGTGGCACAGTTTTGCACTGCGATGCAGTGCCTTAGACCACTGCGCCACTCAGGAGCTAAGAATGAATAGAAGGTCGTCTCCATTCAAGTCAATGATGGCATAATGGGTGGACTGGCAGCCGTTTGGAGTGTTTCCCGACCAGTGGCGGCTGGTGAAAAATATTCTCGGTGGGGCTGTGCCATACTTTTTTTTTTCCTGTAACCATCGCGATATATTTTAACACAAACTGCAGGACAGCAGTGCTCAGTGAAACATTCAGTAATTATTTAATGCCAATATTAAAAAGTTGAGGCATTCTTACACAAAAACATATTACACAAACCCAAGCCTTTCATTTGCATTTAAAGTGAACTTTTCACCATTGGTAGTAAACAGGCAACGCAACAGGCATGCTGTCAGAACAGAGTGGAAAGTGGACAATAACATGAAATTATTATAAAGTTTATAGGAAATCTTACACTGTATAAAAGGATGTATAATATAGAAATGGATATCAAGTGGATGAACTCAAACCTTTGACTGGAAGAATAGCATACAGTATTTTATGATCATACTAAATGTGACTAATTGTTAATGTGCTCCAGAACTGCAACAATTAATTGATACAAAACAACATATATACAGTAATATTAGCAAAGACACTATTAAGACTTTCTAGAGTACCATATATAACTGGATTTTTTATGCTAAGGTCAACTATATACAAAGAAACATGCGGCCAGAGCTGCTCTGTGTGTGTGTGTCTGTCGTCTGTCATCTTATTTGTACAGGAATTTTGCCCGTCTGTCCTTCTGAGTGGCAAACCTCTCAATGACCCTTTGATTAAAGTCAGGAATGTCCCTGACAAGTTTCTTCTCCATGGAGAGCATGGCCAGAGCGTTCAGGCGATCCTGTGTCATGCTGTTTCTCAGGAAGGTCTTGATCCTTTTCAGTGTAGAGAAGCACCTTTCTGACTCAGCAGTTGTCATGGGTGTGGTGATGAGGATCTTGAGGAGGCTGGCAGTCTCTGTGAAAGTGCTCTGAAGGTTGTTCTCCATGAAGAACTGGTACAGGGGCACTGCACCACTACAAGCCTTGAACTCACTGTTCTCATAGATGAGGGACAGTTCGGTTTTGAGCTTGGCCTTGTTCAACATGGGGTACGCCTCCACGGTTGTTTCAAGCGCTGTATCGGGGAACTTCACACTGTGTTGTGGGAACAACTCTCCGTGCAATAGTGTTGCGCTGATGAGGTGCTGGGTGAAGGAGAACCTCTCTTTGGCATGACTCAGGATGGTATCACATACCTGTAAAAGATACATCATCAGCTTTAATTTGCAATTAAGCTATTTTGATGCAAGTGATCCTGACTGACACATGCCTATGTCCAACTCAAGTATATGATTACCAAGGTGCTGATTGTTCAGGGTTTTGGCTACATACTACCAGGCCTGAAAAAAAGTTCTAGGGGGAAACACTGACAATTACATCACAACTTACCTCTATAGCCAACCTCTGTTGTTCTCCTGGTCCCAGCATCCTCCGTCGCTTGATGGGCTGTTGCTGCTCGTCAGATGCGCTGTCCCCACACAAAGAGGGAATTGAGGCCCTGGGTCCAAAAAATAAAGTTTAATTTGATAACTTGCAATCAGACTTCTTAACTCACTGTAATTCCCCCTCAACACACAACCAGTGACTTTTTTATATATATATATATAAATATATATATATATATATATATATATATATAGACAGACAGACAGACAGACAGACAGACAGACAGACAGACAGACAGATAGTGTGTATATACACACAAACTATGTCTAGTAACTGCTTTTAACCTGTGATGTACATAATTAACTGATGTTATTACGTTTTAAAGCCTTTTTCTATTACATTTGTGAGAGGGATGCAACATCATTTTGTTCTGCTGTGCACTTAGCAATAAAGTTAATCTTCAATAACAACTAGGCCTCTTCTAGAAATTGACCTGGTGGACACCTGAATAATTATTACAAACTGTGTAGTACTTTCCTGCATTATTATCAACGTCTGATTGTGTCTTCTCTTTCCTTTTAAAATACTAAAACAAATATAATTGTGACGGCTCTATGATAATCACTCACTTTGATGACCAGACACATTTAGGCTTTTAAACTGTTGTAAGTGAACTATTCATCTTTCTAACAACATCTTTATCAGCCAATAGTAAATATAGTTATTTACCTGATTGTTAGCATGCTGTCTGTGAACCTCTGGACAAGTGCTTTAATGAAGACAGGGTCGATGTTCCTCTTCTGCAGCTGGCTGAAAAGCATGTCCACATTTGGCATGATCTTGTGGAACAGTGCCAGGAAAAAACAGAAAGCCTCGTCTTCGAGCATCCTCACAAAGCCTCCCGCCTCTCTGACAGTCGGGGCATCAAAGTTCCCAGAGTCTCTGATGGTCTGGAAACACGTTAGGAGGTCATCCCTGTACTCGTACACAGTGTTTACAGCGCGACTGTGGAAGTTCCACCGTGTTGTAGAGGCTCTGGGAGTCTATGCGCAACCACTTCGTCAAGCACGGTGGTTCGCTTGGGAGACCTGGAGAAGAAAGCAGAAAATCCTGCAAGGTCGGAAAAGAAAGTGCCGATCCTGGGGATGCGTGAAGTAGCCTGCTGCATGATGAGGTTCAGCTGATGTGCATAGCAGTGGACGTAGTGCGCATTTTCGTACACATCCACTATTTTACGCTGCACTCCGCCGGTGGCTCCCCTCATCACACTTGCTCCGTCGTAAGCCTGGGCAATAAGTTTGGCCTTTTGTCCATGTGAGAGTATGGTGCTGAGCCTCTCCAGCAGCGCTGTAGCGATGGTGTCGGGCGGTTGCGTTCTCGATCAAAATGAACTCGAAAAAACGCTCTTGGACGTTACTTTTAGCATCGATGTAGCGTATCACAAGCACCAACTGGCAGTGGGTGGAAACGTCAGTCGTCTCGTCAGCTTGAATGGCGATAAAATCAGCACTCTTTACTTCCTCCAGGATGTAATCCTTAAGCACTGACAGCATACAGTCCAACAGCTCGTTCTGTATCGTCTTTGACGTGCCCTTAAAAACGGTAGCTGTCTTCAGGTGCTCCTCCAGCACACTGTCGAGGAGGCAACAAAATCCACTAAGCCCCGGAAAATGCCGGGGTTGTCCGAGGAGTCAGTCTCCTCGTGCCCACGCAAGGCCAACTCAAAAGCCCCACAGAACTTCACACAATCGATAATTTTGGATAGAATGTGCCTGTTTTTATCCACCTCCTCATTGTGTTTCCTCACCGCAATCCTGTGGCCGTCATCCAGCTGCGTAGCAATGTTCACCCTTCCTAATACAGCTAGCTTTACAGAGTTGTCCATGTGTGCCCTGGTGTTCTCATGTTTCTTTACCTTCTCTGACAGGTGCTTCATATCCCTCACTCCGGTACCTGTCCATGCTGAATCTGACCCCGTCGTTTTAAAAAAGCAAGCACGGAAAGCAAAATAAAGCATTAGCATCAGTGCACCCAGCTAGCCAAGCCTTCCTGGTGTACCAGCTACGGGAGAAGCCGCGCATATACTGCTTCCCTTTCTCGCTAGCCTGCTGTCTGATTGAGAGGTCAGGTTGATCTGGGCCCAGCTCTTTCACCCGAACTTTCTCTGACAAAGTTCTCCTCTCAAACGGATCTTGGAGGAGAGATTTCACCGAGTTAGGGTTGGGTCTTGGAGGAGTAACGTTTGCGCTCGCCATTGTCGTCTAGTAAAAATGGCGCCACTGGAGCCCGGTCCTTATTTTATCAGGGGCGAGCTTGGGGCAATAAAATAATCGCCCTCCTTGGATTCGATTTAAGATCGCTGATTGGCTACATTTTATGTCATACATTCATATCTTAAATTAGCAATTGGCTTAACTGCTACGTAGACCCGCCTCCTCGGGGCACTTTCTGTATCGCCCAGAGCTGACGAGGCGTTTGACAGGCAGAGGAAAGGTTGCGAATATGATTTTCTATCATATCTTACACATATTACTGTGTGCATTCCATATTTCAAACACACAAATATTGACATACTGATGTTTTTATTATTATTATTTTTTTATTTTTATTTTATTTATTTTATTTTTTAAAATAATTTTATTTAAGGGGGCGGCGCCCTAGCGCCCTCTATCGGCCAGCCGCCACTGTTCCCGACCGCTGGTCACCTTTTCAATGCTTATCTTGTAGAATCCAGCAATGGCGCTGGTCCCATTAATTAGCTTATTTTCTAATGGTTCCGCATGTCTTGATCTAACCATCTTCAACCTGACCGGCTAGCTATGTCAGCTATGTATGAACACGATGAGGTGTATCTTATATGCTAACGTTAGCTAGCAGGCTAGACGGTTGTCTTATTCTGGCATTCGCTCATGATCTGCTTTAGTCCGCTTGCCTTCTGCCTAGGCAGCTTAGCTACAATGCTTGAGCTGGTCCCATGGTTGAATCAGAGCGGTATATCCTCAAATCAAATCTAATCTAATTTCATTTGCCACATGCGCCGAATACAACAGGTGTAGACATTACAGTGAAATGCTTCCTTACAAGCCCTTAACCAACAATGCAGTTTTAAAGAAAAAATAGCAAGTACTTAAAGAGCAGCAGTAAAATAAAATAACAGTAGGGAGGTTATATACAGGGGCTACCGGTTAGTCGAGACCCATGCCAGGAAGTAAAAGCAGGAACAGATTAATATACATGTCCATTGGGGTGGGGGCAGGGACTAAACTAACTGGGGCATGTTCGCTGAGCAGGACCCAACGGTTTTTAACGTTCCGATAGATATAGGCCTCTGCTATGAACAAACATGTCTCTCTGACATTTAGAATAAGAAATCAGGTCGGCTCTATATGTGGTAACTATATCTGAAACATTCGACAACGTTTGGCGACTGAACTTTGCTTTGGGGTATATTCATCAGGAAACAAACCGGACGAAACAGGGAGGGACTAACCTGAACTTGTCTTCACAGTCCGTGCTGTTCCATAAAGTGTAGTTTAATCTGTTTACTGCTTGACTGAGTTCCATGATGTGGAATAGAGTTCCATGTAGTATTGGCTCTATGTAGTACTATAGTAGTTTCTATAGGTCTACAGATATATACACACATGATATTTTCCGGGTGGGGGCAGGGTAATTGTCTGCTGGGGGGGTATAAGTCCAAGAAAAGAGAAACCCTCACACTGCTCTTGCTCCTACCATTTGTTTAATAAGAATATCAATTAATATCAACTTTTCAATCCCTGTTCACAAAACAGACCGTTCAATGCATGTCTGAGCACGTATAGCCTAGAGTAGGCCTAGGATATATTCTTCTTTGTTTGCTCGGGAGACATGTGGCCTAAACACATTTCCTGCAATTCTACCACACTTTATATGACTGGAGACATTAGCAGAATCTTTTTTAATAGGACAAATTACAGGGTAGCCTGCTCTGCTGATTGACAAACAGATCAATAAATATAATCAACAGAAATACCTTATTTACATAACTATTCAGACACTTTGCTATGAGACTCAAAATTGAGCCAAGGTGCATCCTGTTTCCATTGATCATCCTTGAGATGTTTCTACAACTTGATTGGAGTCCACCTGTGGTAAATTCAATTGGTTGGACATGATTTGGAAAGGCACACACCTGTCTATATAAGGTCCCACAGTTGACAGTGCATGTCAGAGCAAAAACCAAGCCATGAGGTCAAAGGAATTGTCCGTAGAGCCCCGAGTCAGGATTATGTCGAGGCACAGATCTGGGGAAGGGTACCAAAAAATGTCTGAAGCATTGAAGGTCCCCAAGAACACAGTGGCCTCCATCATTCTTAAATGGAAGAAGTTTGGAACCACCAAGACTCTTCCTAGAGCTGGCCGCCCAGCCAAACTGAGCAATCGGGGGAGAAGGGCCTTTGTCAGGGAGGTGACCAAGAACCCGATGGTCACTCTGACAGAGCTCCAGAGATCATCTGTGGAGATGGGAGAACCTTCCAGAAGGACAATCATCTCTGCAGCACTCCACCAATCAGGCCTTTATGGTAGAGTGGCCAGACGGAAGCCACTCCTCAGTAAAAGGCACATGACAGCCCGCTTGGAGTTTGCCAAAAGGCACCTAAAGACTCTCAGACCATGAGAAACAAGATTCTCTGGTCTGATGAAACCAAGATTGAACTCTTTGGCCTGAATGCCAAGCGTCATGTCTGGAGGGAACCTGGCACCATCCCTACGGTGAAGCATGGTGGTGGCAGCATCATGCTGTGGGGATGTTGTTCAGTGGCAGGGACTGGGAGACTAGTCAGGATCAAGGGAAAGATGAACAGAGCAAAGTACATAGAGATCCTTGATGAAAACCTGCTCCAGAGCGCTCAGGTCCTCAGACTGGGGCGAAGGTTCACCCTCCAACAGGACAACGACCCTAAGCACACAGCCAAGACAACACAGGAGTGGCTTCGGGACAAGTCTCTGAATGTTCTTGAGTGGTCCAGCCAGAGCACGGACTTGAACCCGATCGAACATCTCTGGAGAGACCTGAAAATAGCTGTGCAGCGACACTCCCCATCCAACCTGACAGAGCTTGAGAGGATCTGCAGAGAAGAATGGTAGAAACTCCCCAAATACAGGTGTGCCAAGCTTGTAGCGTCATACCCAACAAGACTCGAGGCTGTAATCGCTGACAAAGGTGCTCAACAAAGTACTGAGTAAAGGGTCTGAATACTTATGTAAATATAGTATTTCAGTTTTTTATTTTTTATAAATTAGCAAACATTTCTAAAAACCTGTTTTTGTTTTGTCATTATGGGGTAATGTGTTGAGGGGGGAAAAAACGATTTAATCAATTTTAAAATAAGGCTGTAAACTAACAAAATGTGGAAAAATTAAAGGGGTCGGAATACTTTCCAAAGGCACTGTATAATAGACCTATGAGAAGAGGAGACACTAATATGATATGATGTTGTCCATATAATAGACCAATGAGAAGAGGAGACACTAATATGATGTTGTCCATATAATAGACCTATGAGAAGAGGAGACACTAATATGATATGATGTTGTCCATATAATAGACCTATGAGAAGAGGAGACACTAATATGATGTTGTCCATATAATAGACCTATGAGAAGAGGAGACACTAATATGATGTGATGTTGTCCATATAATAGACCAATGAGAAGAGGAGACACTAATATGATATGATGTTGTCCATATAATAGACCTATGAGAAGAGGAGACACTAATATGATGTTGTCCATATAATATACCTATTGTCACAAGAATGTATATCTTAATGTTCAAACTGAACTATTTTATATCTCTGTCTGAGTCCTGAAGGTTGTAAAGCTCCAGTTCAATGAATCAGACAGAGTCCCCCAGTTTCTATTCAGAGAGCGCTCTGCCCTCTCAAGTTCAGAGCCCATCCATTATACACACACGTCAGATAAAAACCCCACCCCTACTTTAGGCAGGCTGTATTTTTCCACTGTACACATATCAGTCTTGATCATATTCTGCAACATGTTTCATAATCTTCTCCATGCCTAACAGTTTCTCACCTCCCTGAGTTGGGAGGCCTATTTCCTCATATTGGTTTCACAGTTGTCACAAGTTGTCTGTCGACAGTTCTCCTTCTCCTTTGTTGTCTGACTCCTACTTATTATTGCTAAATAGTAACACAATGTCGTAATCTTAATTTGTCATATGCACATTACTAGATTATACTAGATTACTAGATTACTACATTACTAGATTACTACATTATTAGATTATACTAGATTACTACATTACTACATTACTAGATTATACTAGACTACTAGATTACTACATTACTAGATTACTACATTACTAGATTATACTAGATTACTAAATTACTACATTTTCTAGATTATACTAGATTACTAGATTATAGTCTTATTATTCTAATACATTTCAAACCGTTATATAGTTATATAGAGATAAGGGTGGAATACTTTAGTCACAACATTTAAATTCTCCTATCACCTACAGTGAGGGAAAAAAGTATTTGATCCCCTGCTGATTTTGTACATTTGACAACTGACAAAGACATAATCAGTCTATAATTTTAATGGTAGGTTTATTTGAACAGTGAGAGACAGAATAACAACAAAACAATCCAGAAAAACGCATGTAAAAAATGTTATAAATTGATTTGCAACATTATTTAGTACTTGGTGGCAAAACCCTTGTTGGCAATCACAGAGGTCAGACGTTTCTTGTAGCTGGCCACCAGGTTTGCACACATCTCAGGAGGGATTTTGTCCCACTCCTCTTTGCAGATCTTCTCCAAGTCATTAAGGTTTCGAGGCTGACGTTTGGCAACTCGAACCTTCAGCTCCCTCCACAGATTTTCTATGGGATTAAGATCTGGAGACTGGCTAGGCCACTCCAGGACCTTAATGTGCTTCTTCTTGAGCTTCTTCTTCTTGTTGCCTTGTCGTGTGTTTTGGGTCATTGTCATGCTGGAATACCCATGCCCTGGCTGAGGGAAGGAGGTTCTCACCCAAGATTTGACGGTACATGGCCCCGTCCATCGTCTCTTTGATGCAGTGAAGTTGTCCTGTCCCCTTAGCAGAAAAACACCCCCAAAGCATAATGTTTCCACCTCCATGTTTGATGGTGGGGATGGTGTTCTTGGGGTCATAGGCAGCATTCCTCCTCCTCCAAACACGGCGAGTTGAGTTGATGCCAAAGAGCTCGATTTTGGTCTCATCTGACCACAAAACTTTCACCCAGTTCTCCTCTGAATCATTCAGATGTTCATTGGCAAACTTCAGACGGCCCTGTATATGTGATTTCTTGAGCAGGGGACCTTGCGGGCGCTGCAGGATTTCAGTCCTTCACGGCGTAGTGTGTTACCAATTGTTTTCTTGGTGACTGTGGTCCCAGCTGCCTTGAGATCATTGACAAGATCCTCCCGTGTAGTTCTGGGCTGATTTCTCACCGTTCTCATGATCATTGCAACTCCACGAGGTGAGATCTTGCATGGAGCCCCAGGCCGAGGGAGATTGACAGTTATTTTGTGTTTCTTCCATTTGTGAATAATCGCACCAACTGTTGTCACCTTCTCACCAAGCTGCTTAGCGATGGTCTTGTAGCCTATTCCAGCCTTGTGTAGGTCTACAATCTTGACCCTGACATCCTTGGAGAGCTCTTTGGTCTTGGCCATGGTGGCGAGTTTGGAATCTGATTGATTGATTGTTTCTGTGGACAGGTGTCTTTTATACAGGTAACAAGCTGAGATTAGGAGCACTCCCTTTAAGAGTGTGCTCCTAATCTCAGCTTGTTACCTGTATAAAAGACACCTGGGAGCCAGAAATCTTTCTGATTGAGAGGGGGTCAAATACTTATTTCCCTCATTAAAATGCAAATCAATTTATAACATTTTTGACATGTGTTTTTCTGGATTTCTTTGTTGTTATTCTGTCTCTCACTGTTCAAATAAACCTACCATTAAAATTATAGACTTATAATTTCTTTGTCAGTGGGCAAACGTACAAAATCAGCAGGGGATCAAATACTTTTTTCCCTCACTGTATGAGAAGAGGAGACACTAATATGATGTTGTCCATATAATAGACCTATGAGAAGAGGAGACACTAATATGATGTTGTCCATATAATAGACCAATGAGAAGAGGAGACACTAATATGATAGAAATGTAGAATCAGAGCCTGGCCGGAGGGAGGAACAATGATGTTCGAGCCAGCCGTGGACAGTCATTGCCCAGAAGGTTTGGAGCTGTCTCCATGCCTCGTGGATGTGCCCTGTGGAGCCTCGAAGGTGGTAAAGATTCCAATTCAGAATTCCACACAACATGACATTTATCTCTCTCAGAGAACAGTGCTGGGTTGGGTAGAGCTGATGGATGACATCAGACCTGTCATCACAGCACCTGACTGTCAGGCGAAGCATGTGAGTCAGTCTAGTGATGCTTTCCTTCGCTCCACTCAGCTTCACCATGGTGACCAGAGAAAAGAGAGTCTCACACCAGTTGGGTCCGGAGAAAAATGGCTCCCACCTGTTGACTTAGAACATCTACAGGAAGAGGAACAGAAAATAGTCAGAAGAATGCTGTACGAAGAATCTGACGTGTTTGCACAGGAAGAATATCAAATATCAATTAATATCAACAGGAAGATGGAGATATCGGCTGCATTCCGAACCTTAAGCTGAAACTCAACTTGAAGGATCACAGGACAACTGCTGTTCTCCATATCTGGACGGTGTTCTCTGCTATTCCAAGACATTCAGTGAACATGTGGAAGACCTGAGAAGAGTGCGTAGTCGGATGAGGAAGCATGGTATCAAACTGCGGCCGAAAAAGTCTTCAGATGCCAAGTGAGGTACATACAGTGGGGAAAAAAAGTATTTAGTCAGCCACCAATTGTGCAAGTTCTCCCACTTAAAAAGATGAGAGAGGCCTGTAATTTTCATCATAGGTACATGTCAACTATGACAGATAAAATGATAATTTTTTTCTCCAGAAAATCACATTGCAGGATTTTTAATGAATTTATTTGCAAATTATGGTGGAAAATAAGTATTTGGTCAATAACAAAAGTTTCTCAATACTTTGTTATATACCCTTTGTTGGCAATGACACAGGTCAAACGTTTTCTGTAAGTCTTCACAAGGTTTTCACACACTGTTGCTGGTATTTTGGCCCATTCCTCCATGCAGATCTCCTCTAGAGCAGTGATGTTTTGGGGCTGTCGCTGGGCAACACGGACTTTCAACTCCCTCCAAAGATTTTCTATGGGGTTGAGATCTGGAGACTGGCTAGGCCACTCCAGGACCTTGAAATGCTTCTTACGAAGCCACTCCTTCGTTGCCCGGGCGGTGTGTTTGGGATCATTGTCATGCTGAAAGACCCAGCCACGTTTCATTTTCAATGCCCTTGCTGATGGAAGGTTTTCACTCAAAATCTCACAATACATGGCCCCATTCATTATTTCCTTTACACGGATCAGTCGTCCTGATCCCTTTGCAGAAAAACAGCCCCAAAGCATGATGTTTCCACCCCCATGCTTCACAGTAGGTATGGTGTTCTTTGGATGCAACTCAGCATTCTTTGTCCTCCAAACACGACGAGTTGAGTTTTTACCAAAAAGTTATATTTTGGTTTCATCTGACCATATGACATTCTCCCAATCCTCTTCTGGATCATCCAAATGCACTCTAGCAAACTTCAGACGGGCCTGGACATGTACTGGCTTAAGCAGGGGGACACGTCTGGCACTGCAGGATTTGAGTCCCTGGCGGCGTAGTGTGTTACTGATGGTAGGCTTTGATACTTTGGTCCCAGCTCTCTGCAGGTCATTCACTAGGGCCCCCGTGTGGTTCTGGGATTTTTGCTCACAGTTCTTTTGATCATTTTGACCCCACGGGGTGAGATCTTGCGTGGAGCCCCAGATCGAGGGAGATTATCAGTGGACAGTTGATTTCTTCAAACCAAGCTGCTTACCTATTGCAGATTCAGTCTTCCCAGCCTGGTGCAGGTCTACAATTTTGTTTCTGGTGTCCTTTGACAGCTCTTTGGTCTTGGCCATAGTGGGGCAAAATAAATAAAAAGTAACAATGACAACAAGCTCAGTCCGATGATGCTGTGGAAAATCACGCACAGAACGAGCAGTATGGCTGGTGGCATTGTCATGCTGGAGGGTCATGTCAGGGTGAGCCTGAAGGAAGGGTACCACATGAGGGAGGAGGATGTCTTCCCTGTAACGCACAGCGTTGAGATTGCCTGCAATGACAACAAGCTCAGTCCGATGATGCTGTGACACACCGCCCCAGACCATGACGGACCCTCCACCTCCGAATCGATCCCGCTCCAGAGTACAGGCCTCGGTGTAACGCTCATTCCTTCCACGATAAACGCGAATCCGACTATCACCCCTGGTGAGACAAAACCGCGACTCGTCAATGAAGAGCACTTTTTGCCAGTCCTGTCTGGTCCAGCGATGGTGGGTTTGTGCCCATAGGCGACGTTGTTGCCGGTGATGTCTGGTGAGGACCTGCCTTACAACAGGCCTACAAGCCCTCAGTCCAGCCTCTCTCAGCCTATTGCGGACAGTCTGAGCACTGATGGAGGGATTGTGCGTTCCTGGTGTAACTCGAGCAGTTGTTGTTGCCATCCTCTACCTGTCTTGCAGGTGTGATGTTTGGATGTACCGATCCTGTGCAGGTGTTGTTACACGTGGTCTGCCACTGCGAGGATGATCAGCTGTCCGTCCTGTCTCCCTGTAGCGCTGTCTTAGGCGTCTCACAGTACGGACATTGCAATTTATTGCCCTGGCCACATCTGCAGTCCTCATGCCTCCTTGCAGCATACCTAAGGCACGTTCACTCAGATGAGCAGGGACCCTGGGCATCTTTCTTTTGGTGTTTTTCAGAGTCAGTAGAAAGGCCTCTTTAGTGCCCTAAGTTTTCAAAACTGTGACCTTAATTGCCTACCGTCTGTAAGATGTTAGTGTCTTAACGACCGGTCCACAGGTGCATGTTCATTAATTGTTTATGGTTAATTGAACAACCATGGGAAACAGTGTTTAAACCCTTTACAATTAAGATCTGTGAAGTTATTTGGATTTCTATGAATTATCTTTGAAAGACAGGGTCCTGAAAAAGGGATGTTTCTTTTTTTGCTGAGTTTATATTCTTGTTTTACGCCATTGTAATAGATACATTCACATTTAGTTGGTGTATGTTTTGTTTCCATGGGCTAAAAAGTTTAATTGAATGAATAAACCTAATCATTATTTGACTGTTCTACTATTAACTGACTATGTACTTTCGTCTTCCAGAGATCCTACGTGTTGAAACATACCAGTGATGCTGCAGAAACAACCTGGGACATGGCTTCTGCAAGACAATCTGCTTTAGAGTACATTACAAATGGAAGGCTACGTCTCATCGGAAGGCTCCAGAATCTTCCCCTCATTGTGGAAAAACTGTTCCAGCGCAAGGTTCTTCACGGGGAGGAAGTCAGTAAAATTCAGGCTGAAGTTGACCGTTTTGACCAAACCAGAAAAATACTGGACTGGGTCTCGGCCAAAGGAGAGGCTGCATGCTATGAGTTGCTGACGATTCTATACATCACAAGGAAGAGGACCTTAGACGACGCTGACTTACAGCAATGGATCAGCTGCTTCCCCTTTAAGGAAGACCCAGAGATGACAGACTACCTTGTTGGTAAGTGATCGTATGGTATCCTCTTAGTATACACTATATAGTATACAATTAGCTTACTGTGCGCGCTCCATAGACAGGGTTTGTACTTTAGGCACTATTCCTTTGGTTCCATGGTGCTGGCGAAGCTATTTGAAGCGCACATTGAAAGGGGTTAATGTACCTTTGTTCATCAAAAATAAGTGCGACCAATGCACTCTTCATGAAGTAAAAATGCCTTTATTATGATGGCGTGTTCAATAGAGATTTGTCATTGTCCTCCCTGATGAAGGCTACGCTGAAACGCATCAGAGGTTTTATACATATTGTTCTATTGAACGTGCCATCATAATACAGGCATTTTAACTTTGTCTTTAGTGCCCCTTGGTTCTTCTTGTTTTTGATGACCATTTAGCCCCAAAAGAGCACCTTCAATCTAGAAAGATCTACTAGTGTATCCTTGTAGCTTTCTGTCCTGATTTTCTCTAGTCCTTTAGATTGGCTTTGATTTGTTTGCACAGTGCATTTACTCTCTCTTCCCTTAATACCCTTATTTTAGGTTCAAAACCCTGTCACGGATATCAGACACAGCTGAAATGTAAAGCACGGAAGATCACAAATAGTGCATGGAAACAAAGCTGTAGTCTCCTACCAGAGACATGTAGAAATGAGTGGACTTTATCTTACACCCCTCTTGTGTTAGATACAGATGTGCATTCATCTCTCTCCAAAATTAAAGTGAAGAGCAAAAGATGCAAGAAAGCTCACCCTAAAAAGCTAAAGAGCTTCATCCCCATGGCCAAACAGGAAACATCCCCTGCTGACCTGCTTAGGACACATGAGAAAAAAATCCTCCTTTTTGGAAAACCTGGAATTGGAAAAACAACAGTCGCCCATCAAATGTTGAACCTCTGGGCAGAGAAAGATCACAGAGAACTAGATTACATGTTTTATTTTGACGTGAGAGACATTTCACACAGAAAACCCATGAGCCTGGAGGACCTTCTCTTTAACATGTACAGTGAGCCCAAAAAAAGTAAAGAAGAAGTGTTACAGGATATTAAGGAGAACTCTGAAAACGTTGTCATCATATTTGATGGAATCACAGACCTCTCCTCTCTGTCGGTAGTAAAGGAACTTATGGAGAACCTCCTCCCTGATGCAAAGATTGTGACCACATGCAGACCAGATCAATCTGAAGACTTCCTGACAGACTGGCCCGCAGACTGGTTCAGAGTGGAGGTGAAAGGGTTCAGTGATGAATCCATCAGGGCTTACTTAACAGAGATGCTGAGTGCTGATCCTGACTCCTTGAGCAGTGTGTTAAACAACCTAGAGTTGTTCAGTCTGTGCCATGTCCCAATGTATGCACTGATGGTGGTTGGTTGCATTCATTTCCATACCTCAAAGGCTTCTAAACAGACATGCACTATAACTGAAATGTACAGCAACATCCTCCATCACTGCATCCAAAAACACAGTGGCAAACGACTTAAGGATATCGACAATTATCTCAAAGAAAACAGAGAGAAAATATTGTCTTTGGCAGAAATAGCTTTTCATGCAACAAATGAAAAAAACATGAACTTGACAACACTGAGTTATGAAGAAAGCAGTGTGCATTTTGCTTTCTTGGGGGCACTTATGGTTAAGGTTGCACCCACAACGTCAGACACTTACTGTGCATTTCTCCACTACACAATGCAGGAGTTCTTTGGTGCCCTTTGGCTCTTACAGAATCCAGATCAAATCAGAGCGGTTCTAGAGAAGTGCCAGACTGAAGAATGGAAACACACAAAACACTTGATTCCCTTCCTGTGTGGGCTTCTGAATGAGAGGAATATTAGATTGGTAAACGGTCTAGTTCCGGATCAACAGATCAAGAAGATGTCAGATTGGTTCTTCAAGGAAGTGGTGAACACATTTCTTCCGTCTCAAACAAGCCAAGATCATGCAGAAGGTGGTGCTCCTGAGTTTGAGATAGATCTTCTGTTTTTGTGTCAGTGCTTGTATGAACATCAGTCTACTGAGGCCTGTCTCCTTCTCCTGGACAAACTGGACTATCATCTAGACCTGAGTGGAGAACATCTTGATCCTCACCAGTGCTGTGCAGTGTCTTATGTGACCAGTCAGTCTGCAGAGAGAAAGGTTGGCTTGGACCTGAACGACTGCATTGTGTCAGACCAAGGAGTAAGGCTGATACTGGGCTCTCTGAAGAATGTCAGACATCTTGGGTAAGTTTATTATCTGTGTACGAACTAACCTAATTAAAGATAGATTGGTAATCACCTAACCATTCATGCAACTCCTTTAATTCCTTGTTTGTCACAGCTGTATCATGGCTGAACGTCTACCATTTGAGATCAGTTTGCATCTTCTCTTCCATTCAGATACTGAGTTATAAACACTTCTGTGTCATGCTACTTTGAAATAATCTGTATAATTTAATTTATAATCTAATCTCTTTTAAAGGCCCTCCTCTGGTGATTCATCTGACCCCTCAATGCTGTGTCAACTCTGGACAACTTTGCTGAGCAGTGTGGCAGAGATGGACTTCACCAGCTTACTTGGTCTCTGTGGAAATGAGTTGCACCTTCCAGTCCAGGGTGAAAGACGAGTGTTTGAGAGAGCAGAAGAAGTGATGAAGCAGAGTCTAGAGAGGGTTCATCTCTGTCTACACTGGGGTCAGAGAACTCTTCTCAGTGAAGCTCTCAGCAAAACCATTTTAGACTGTTTATCACATATCAACAAACTCAGGTGAGTGTTTCCACAGCCAATATATATTTACACAATGTCTTTGTGACTATTCATTTATTTAAGTCAGTTGAGAACATATTGTTCTTATTTCCAATGACAACCTATCAAAAGGCTAAGACAGACAAACAAGACATTGCAACAACACAACAAGATAGACATGATGACAACAGTATTCAGTCTGTAAAAGAGGCAGCAGTCACATTCTCCCTGCTTCTATCTGAACATAGACATTCTTATGTTTTATGGGTCACAGGTTTACCCCACTAGAACATCAGAGAGGATCCCCTGAAAGACTGGAGACAGAAGAGAAAGCAGTCCTACTAGATTTGTGTCTACAAGCAGCACTAGATCACAGAGAAACTTTCCAGAGAGCTGTGAACACACTGCTGTCACTGTTCTCGGTGTATCAAACTGAGAGTGATTTCCTGCTGGATCTGTACTCACATGTGAAGTACAATAGGAATCAAACAGCCAGGTGTGTCCTTCCATCATTGAAGCCACTTTACCAGCCAGCTCCTGCAGTCTGGTCCATAGACCTCTCAAAGAGAAAGGCCTCCCTCCTCCTAGAAGTGCTGAAACTCCAACCAGAGAAGAAACCAGTAGAGCTGAAGGACTGGTCAGATGAAGAGAGTGAAGTGAAGAGTTTCCTTCAGTGTCTGCCCTACATCTCACAGCTGAGGTGAGGGAGTTTATCCAACAAGAGTCCATGTGTCATTGAACTGGTGTAGATAGTATTTCTGTTTTTACATCGTCTTTATCTGTTTAATACATGCATATATGAAGATGCTGTTGAAACTCTAATTCAGTAGGAATTGAAATTGAACAAAATTCCAATTCATAGTTGTATTGTTATAGAAAGATGGAGTCATAAAGTGCTATTGGTTTTCAGTTCCCCAACCCTGTTACTCATATCAGTTCTCATCACTCACCTGTATATCATCTGTGTTTTAAACTGTTTGTTCAGATTTCCTCTACTGAAGGATAATATAGAGAGGACAAGGAGAGAGAAGATATTCCTACTGAATCTGTGTCTTCAAGCAGCTATCCATGAGAGAGGAACCATACAAACAACTGTAGAGAAACTGTTTTCACTGTCTAAAGTATATCGCTATCAGAAATGTGATTTCCTGCTGGATCTGTACTCACATGTGAAGGACTATGAGACTCAAACAGGCAGGAGTGTCCTTCCAGCATTACAGCCACTTTACCAGCCAGCTCCTGCAGTCTGGTCCATAGACCTCTCAAAGAGAAAGGCCTCCCTCCTCCTAGAAGTGCTGAAACTCCAACCAGAGAAGAAACCAGTAGAGCTGAAGGGCTGGTCAGATGAAGAGAGTGAAGTGAGGAGTTTCCTTCAGTGTCTGCCCTACATCTCACAGCTGAGGTGAGTTGGATCAGTACAGTTCAGAGATTGTAGTTGTCTGTCCCTGTATTTCCCTTTAGAGAGGAAGTTTGTAGCTTTCTGCAGTAACTTAATAAACTAAACATACACATACTGTTTAAAGAGATGCAATCTTACTTCGTGGTCAGGATTTTAAGGAACAATTTAAGTGGATGATGAGTTTAGAAAGATAGTCATTGTATTTTAACTGCCATAATGTGACCATCAGAAATTCAAATATCTCTCACATATTCATCTATTTGTTGTTTAACTGTTCTTGCAGTTTTCCTCCACCACAGGATCAGAGAAGTTCCTCTGAAGAGAGGACAAAGAGAGAGAAGATATTCCTACTGAATCTGTGTCTTCAAGCAGCTCTCCATGAGAGACGAACCATACAAACAACTGTAGAGAAACTGTTGTCAATGTCTGAAGTATATCATAGTCAGAAATGTGATTTCCTGCTGGATCTGTACTCTCATGTGAAGGACTATGAGACTCAAACAGGCAGGAGTGTCCTTCCAGCATTACAGCCAGTTTACCAGTCAGCTCATGCAGTCTGGTCCATAGACCTCTCAAAGAGAAAGGCCTCCCTCCTCCTAGAAGTGCTGAAACTCCAACCAGAGAAGAAACCAGTAGAGCTGAAGGGCTGGTCAGAAGAGAGTGAAGTGAGGAGTTTCTTTCAGTGTCTGCCCTACATCTCACAGCTGAGGTGAGTTGGATCCGTACAGTTCAGAGATTGTAGTTGTCTGTCCCTGTATTTCCCTTTAGAGAGGATGTGTTTAGCTTTCTACATTAACTTAATAAACTAAACAGACACATACCGTTTGGAAAATATGCAATCTTTGTTGTCAGGATTTTATGGAACGATTTAAGTGGATGATGAGTTTAGAAAGATAGTCATTGTATTTTACCCACCATAATGTGACCATCAGAAATTCAAATATCTCTCACATATTCATCTATTTGTTGTTTAACTGTGCTTGCAGTTTTCCTCCACCACAGGATCAGAGAAGATCCCCTGAAGAGAGGACAAAGAGAGAGAAGATATTCCTACTGAATCTGTGTCTTCAAGCAGCTCTCCATGAGAGAGGAACCATACAAACAACTGTAGAGAAACTGTTGTCGCTGTCTGAAGTATATCGCTATCAGAAATGTGATTTCCTGCTGGATCTGTACTCACATGTGAAGGACTATGAGACTCAAACAGGCAGGAGTGTCCTTCCAGCATTACAGCCAGTTTACCAGTCAGCTCCTGCAGTCTGGTCCATAGACCTCTCAGAGAGAAAGGGCTCCCTCCTCCTAGAAGTGCTGAAACTCCAACCAGAGAAGAAACCAGTAGAGCTGAATGGCTGGTCAGATGAAGAGAGTGAAGTGAGGAGTTTCCTTCAGTGTCTGCCCTACATCTCACAGCTGAGGTGAGTCTGAACATGGGTGGTGGTTAGTGATTATGTGATGCTAGTGATTATTATCTTGTAGAAACATTGTAATATAAAACTTAAAGTGTTGGTGAATCTGGTAACATTTATACTCAGATTTCCTGACATAACAAATGTTGCATTACTAAATGTCACACATACATCATGTGAATGTCTCTAAAATTAAATACTTTTACATATAATCAAAGCACATTATGTAAATGTATAGCTACTTCATATATCTTTAGCTATGACTGGTTTCATGTGTTCATCCATGTCTGATTCAGCTGTTACTGTCCTTGTTGCAGTTTCTATACATGGAGGTCTGATCCCTCAAAGCGGATCAAGTTCCTGGTGGATCTCCTGTCTCAAGCAGCAGAGTGGGAGGAGCAGACAGGAGAGAAGACACTGAAGCTGGTATCATCAATGTGTACTTACAGCACCTTTCCTTTTCCCTATGGAGACAATTCTGAACATAGTGATTTCCTGCTGGATCTGTACTCACATGTGAAGGACTATGAGACTCAAACAGGCAGGAGTGTCCTTCCAGCATTACAGCCAGTTTACCAGTCAGCTCCTGCAGTCTGGTCCATAGACCTCTCAGAGAGAAAGGTCTCCCTCCTCCTAGAAGTGCTGAAACTCCAACTAGAGAAGAAACCAGTAGAGCTGAAGGACTGGTCAGATGAAGAGAGTGAAGTGAGGAGTTTCCTTCAGTGTCTGCCCTACATCTCACAGCTGAGGTGAGTCTGAACATGTGTGGTGGTTAGTGATTATGTGATGCTAGTGATTATTATCTTGTAGAAACATTGTAATATAAATCTTCAAGTGTTGGTGAATCATGTAACATTTATACTCAGATTTCTTGACATAACAAATGTTGCGTTACTAAATGTCACACATACATCATGTGAATGTCTCTAAAATTAAATACTCAGTCTCTATCCCAGAGGTTGTAAATCTCTAATAATCAGACCAAGTAGCCCAGCATACAATCATCAGGCTTTATTCATTGAGAACGTTATAAAACAAAATGGCCGTACAATCTTTTTACATTTCACACAGTTTCAGGGTGTAATAATTAGTCATTAATAATTAATCTATTAATCCACCCTTTGACTAAATATTACACACATACTCACAAAATATATGTTGTTATAAAAATGAATCACACACATTGAAGCATATAAGTTGATTTGCATATAAAAACATAAAATATTGTCTCATTCAAAACAGGTTCATCAGGGTTACCCCATGATTAAAAGCGTAACGTTACTCTTTAGCAATGGTACCTAACCTGTTTACCCACTATCTGGAAACAACAGTCTAAGCCTATAGTGAAGAAGATTTGCTTCATCACATCCTGCAATATTGATTAATTAGTACATCACACTTAAAACAAGACTTTAATACACAAAAGATCATGACAATAACTTTTAAACTAGAGATTTATAGTTCTAGGTTAACATCCAGTCTCAAACTATCTGAATCGTCGTCGTCCTCCACCAAGCCTGGTGGATCATATTCTTCATTCCTTAGGTCGGAGTCCGGGATTGGGGCGTATCTCACCATCTGCTGTGATACTGCTCCAACGCCTTGCTCACCAACCCTCGGGCACAGGGAATAAGACAACATCCACAAAGAACAAGCATACCCATAGACGCGATTGCCGCGCCTAAAATAGTTACAACAATAGTTTTTTATTTACCAAACATTTTATCAAACCAACCAGTCATTGATGTATTCACCCCCCAGTTCTCAGCCCATTCTTCACTCAATGCAGTGAGACCTGCCAGTGCTCTAGTTACTGTACCATCTGGGGCTGTATTGTTGGGGATAAACGTACAACAATGACCTCCCACCATCTTGCAAATACGCCCTTCTCTGCTAAAAGCATTTCGAGAACCAAACTATTCTGCAGGTCATGAGTGAGGTGGCGGATAGTTGGCCTGAGATTCTCTTCACTGCATCCCCTGTCTAATTAACAAACCTTTGCAGATGTAATTAATCCAGTCAACATTTTTATCAATTGTAACCCACCAGAAAAACGTTGTTGTAAACCCTTCTCCAATTTGATCTGTGATTCGCATTACTTTGGTGTCTATAACATTGATAATCTCCAGGGGTCATGGTGAATTGGGGTGCCTTAGTATTATCATTTTTAAGAGTGGTTATTTTAATATCAGAACAATTAGGTGAGGTTTGGTTTGATCCCAAATCTATCACACAAGAGAACATGGTCTGAGGCATAGGTGCAGTTACAAGGGTTGGCCTACCTGTTGAACAGGCATAACAATTAGTTTGACCCAACGCCCTAGCTGTGTAGTTCATCCACCTTACCCAAAAGTTCTCATTTGAAATTCCTTCTACTTCTCCTTGGTTCATTTCCTGCAAGAGGAAATATTCTACCCTTGGTGGTTTAGTGCTATTTAGGATTCCTTCTGAGGGCCTTCCAAGGGGTATTAAGTCTCCTGAGTGGCGCAGTGGTCTAAGGCACTGCATCGCAGTGCTAACTGTGCCACTAGAGATCCTGGTTCGAATCCAGGCTCTGTCGCAGCTGGCCGCGACCGGGAGACTCATGGGCGGCGCACAATTGGCCCAGCGTCGTCCAGGGTAGGGGAGGGAATGGCCGGCAGGGATGTAGCTCAGTTGATAGAGCATGGCGTTTGCAACGCCAGGGTTGTGGGTTCGATTCCCACGGGGGGCCAGTATAAAAAAAATATGTATTCACTAACTGTAAGTCGCTCTGGATAAGAGCGTCTGCTAAATGGCGAAAATGTAAATGTATTAGACTAGTTTTTTGGTACCTCTGGTGATAACATTGGATCTACCTGCTGATCTGTCTCGGAGGTGGAAGATTCATTTTTCTCCTGAAAAATGAACCTCAAACATATATCTGCCCTGAAATCATCAACACAGGCCCAATAGTTCCTTGCTATGTCATCTTGCATAATTGACTTTACCGTTATCACCAGTTCCGTTTTACATCTATCATGGGTTTGTTTAATTCCCCATCGGTGTGCTGCGTCCATTCCATTCTCATAGTATGTTCCCAGGTATGTTTAAACACCCTTGCCCAAGGACTTGAGCATTCCCCAGTGCAAATGTATTTACCATACCTTCTAGGACCTAACTTTCTTGTACACGCACCAAAGCCCCCAAACCCTCCTATCTCTTCATGGGAGAAGTCGAATGATATCTTGAATCCCCCATCTTGTCCTAAACTGACTTTAACTATAAAATAATCATTCCCCCAATAGTCTTTCTTGGTTTCAGTATTTCTACGAGATCGAATCAGTGCATCATTTCCCTGTTTAGGTTGACCTGGATTAATCCATAATATGGTTAACATGATGATGCAGCTCAGAGTCCCCCAAAATCCCAAAAAAACGCCATCCCAATCCTGTCCCTGACCCACCTGCCTGGTACTTCCCCATACCCACACCTCTATAAACACCCCACAGTGATGAAAGGTCGGGGTAGGGTTTCTTCGTTAACAGAGTTTACCCCCGAACCCTAATGGGTCAGTTCTTCTCTTTAACTCTGTGTGTGTTCAACGGTGTTGGTATGTGGGCCTACCTTTTTGCAATGGGTAACGTGGACCCAAGTAGCTCTCTCAGCTATTCTTATAGCGAAGGCAGTTACCAACAGGACTTGGTATGGTTCCTCCCAGCGTGACTGCTTTCAATCCTTTTTCCTCAACGATTGGATCCACACCCAGTCTCCAGGTTATATACTATGAGTCACCTTCTCCTTTAATTCTCCTGTAGGACACAAATTCTTAGACATACGGTTAACGAACAATTTTCTGTGTTCTGCTAGTGTATTCTCTAGTTCTATGTCTGCCTGTTCTGGTCCTGCCAACTGTGGCATTCTGTAAGGTCTTCCAAACACTTTCTCAAAGGGGAATAACCCATCTTTATCTGGGGTTACTCTAAATTTCTTCCCTTCACTCCGTGATAACTCTATAAAATAAATTTCCAATTGCTGGAAAGGGTACTTAGCCCGAGGATACTCACCCTGAGGTGCCCTTTGTCTGCCCTGGTGATTATTTTGAGCACAGATAACACATCTTGAACAAAAGTTATTTTTTAAAATAATTAGTAATCCCATATGCAACAAAGTGTTGTCTAATCTGCTCTACCATCCATCCCTCATTTTGACACATGTCACTGCTCATGTGTCAATATTACCACCTACCTAAACAATCACTTAGGTAATATTGGTAATTTATCATCCAATTGCCATCCCTTGTTTATTTTTGAGACTGTCCCTTGCTTCTTTATTGCTCCTATCTTCCTGATCTCATTACTAAATAAATGATCTAGGTAACAGCTGTTTCGCATTAGATTGTGCCTTCCTCTGATTACTGCAGCTCATTGCATTAATTTAGTTTCAAATACCAACTTGTTGTTTATTAAAGCATAATAAAATGAAATTTAAATGACAACATTTGATAATACCTCAACTTACTTCTATCCCGTAAAAGTAATCCAAGATTAGTACAATTGACTAGCAACAGGTATCCCTCATTCAGGGAAAGCTCTCTCTCTCTTCTGTTATTTTATGGTTCAAATCATATATATTATTACCAAATTATAATCTTCACACTTTTCACAGTACTATAAATTACCCTCAACTTGGTAAAATAAACTATCTTAAAGTCCTCCTCTCATACCTTTAGAATTACCAGTGTGGATGATTAATTAACACCAGAAAGTTAAAACAGAGTTCAGAGGCCATTGAAATCATTCAACGAACTGTTCCATCCCATAGTATACTAAACATTACCATTATTCTAAATATTTCATAAATGTTACTTATCCCAAGTGTTCATTAAGTCCTCGTGACATTTATTCTCATAAGAAATCATATATACCCTAAACTCAGTCAAAACCGAAAAACTCCATAAGATTCACTGTGTGTGCTCCTTTAAGACTTATCACCTTTGACCTGTTGAAAACCCCCTAAAATCAAAATAACAACCCTTTATAAACATCATACTAGGTGTGTTGTTTTTAATTTGAAAAACCCAATTGAAACACAACAACCAAAAATAGCCAGGCCCCACTTAATTTGGTAGCTCACTTTTATGACCTAAATACTGCCTAACTCAACTAAACTGCTCCCCCTATCCCTGGGCAACATTCCAATGAGATAAGCAAATCTCTTTCTCCTGGAAGAGAAATTATACATTTTGTTAACCTTCAATTACCACCAGTAATCTAAAGATGGTAAGTACACACAAAACATGATACAGATATCCCCAGTCCTAACTCATCAATAATCGTTTGTATCAATCTAATTCCTCATAACTAATCCATAAAATCACTCAAAATTCCTTGAGTATACAATGATTATGTTTAATTGATTACCCTTCAGATCATATCCTCTTTAAATCTCACAATGATTATTGAACCCCTAAATCTGCTCCATGTGATCCCATATCAAATGATCCATTATCGTTTATTTTGATCAACACCTTAGGAAAATCTGTTTCCCCTTCTATAGTTCCTGTCACCCTTAATGTCATATTTCACTCATTTGCCAATATAATCCCTTACTTCATATAAGTAAGCAGTGATATTTTATTCCAGGCATCTATAAAAAAAAATATGTTTGATACGTTGTCTCCTACTGTCACTTAACATATACTGTAGGGGATTTCCCTCAATCCTGGGGGGGAAAAAAATAAATAAAAAATCCCCCCTCAGAACACATCAGATAACTCCACGTATCATTAAATTCACTAAACCTATAAATAACAAACCCATAACCACCTTCCGGTAATCTACTGATTTAAACCTGTTGCATTAATTTATTAAAATATAACCCTTTTGTTTAATAAATCCACTGTTTGCGATGAACACAGGTATTGACTAATAGTCTCACTGTCTCCCTGCTTACACTCGTGGACTTTGGAGAAGTCGACATGTCTGTGATAATATTCTCTCAGATTATCACAGAGTTGTGCCAATTTATCTCCATAAGCCCCTCCTTCTGCGCACTCTAGAACCCCTGTATTCAGCTTAAAGCTGGCGGTCAGCCCTTCCATATCTCTTCTGAGCTGGTGTACCCCCGTTTTAGGGTGGGGTATCCCTTCCACTGCTCTCACTACATCTCTCTGCTTCGTTTACTAAATCCTGGCATTAGTAAATTATATCCACACACCACCAAAAACGAATAACATATTTGCATACACATAACTAGAAAGCTTGAATTTAATACCATTCCTGCTTAAACAATGCAATTAAACGTTTCTCATCACCCAATTTCTATACTTTTTTTGTTAGTTTTTTTTACACAGGAAACCCTGTACAATCTCTATTGCTGACTTTCCATCTAACATTACTTTTCAACATTTCTCAAATCTAATTACCTCTGTTATCAACTAAATTATAGCCACCTCTTATGAAACCCCCAATCTGTCATTGTTTAGAATACAGCAGATATACAGTGGGGAGAACAAGTATTTGATACACCGCAAATTAATACTTAAAAATCATACAATGTGATTTTCTGGATTTTTGTGTTAGATTCCGTCTCTCACAGTTGAAGTGTACCTATGATAAAAAATTACAGACCTCTACATGCTTTGTAAGTAGGAAAACCTGCAAAATCGGCAGTGTATCAAATACTTGTTCTCCCCACTGTAGGTAACAGTCCTTTCTAAGTAGGCTACAAATAACCCCAAACCCATGCCGTAGTTGACCGGCATATATTGAATTTATCTCCATAGTATTAATTTTCAATGTAGTGATTGACGTTCCTTAATGGAAACCCAAAATTGGCTTTGAACGATATTATATTAATTATGTCTCACCCATGACGTATGTCTACGTTTGGGTGAGCAAGTTAATATATAATTATTATTCCAATTATTATTTTATGATGTCTCTAGCATCTCATTCAAGATGGAAAATCCCCATCATCAAATATACTCCCAGCAGAACTGAAAAACAAAAACAAAACAGACTCTGATTTCCAGGACACTGCCCCTTTGTTTCTGGCCTCACTATCTCCCAGAGAGTTGGCCCTCCCTTAAGTTCTCTCCCAATCTGCTCTTGGTAAACTGCTAACCTTTTATTGCTTCTGGTTTCATAGGGTATTGCTTCTGATATGGCCTATGATTAGATTTGGGTATCACCTGTACTGGAATTACCCCTTTTATTAATCCTACGTCTGCTGGACCCCGGGACCAGAAATGCTCTGGAACTTCTTTTAAGTCTGACTCCTGTTGTTCTGTCAACAGGTATTCCTCTCCTCAGTATCTGCTATTCTCATCTAAATGTACTATCTGTGGATGGGCTGTGTTGATCGCCACTCACAATATTGACCCAATCAGTGATCCTCTTGCCCTTGGATACCCACTGGCCCATGTCTTTCCAGTCCTCTGCTGGCTCCTTTGCTAGGGACACATGTGGGCTCCATCTTTCCCTGAACTTTGGGGCCCTAGTTCCACCTCCACTGCTGCGTGGGTGTTGTCATAGTGAAACCATTTCAAGGCTATAGTCCTTTCTGTGGTTTTAAATAATGCTTCCTCATAGATTGCATCTGGACCTGGGTGTTGGTTATACCAGAGAGTACAGTGTAGGCCATCGGGGGACATTTTAGTGAAGCCTGGTACTACATCATCAGCAAGTTCCATCAAGGTTCAGGGAATATCAGTTATTCCCCACCTTAACAAATCTTGACTATACCAATAACATGGCTCCCCTTCCCCACAGACCACCATATTGTCTCTGACTATGTATGCTTTCATTCCCCTCTCAGTGGAAATGACGACCCCATTCAATTTAGTCATTACATCACGTCCTAGTAAATTTACAGGACACTTAGATATCAGGACGGGTATGGTTGCCTTTCCTCCTGATTGGTCATGTTTTAGGGTTATTGGGGCTGATAACCTTTCAATAAATTGATGACCAGAGGCAGATCGCACTATGATTTTATCCCCATCAATCCTGACTCCATCTGGCTTGTCTGTTGCACAGATTGCTGTCCTGCAGGCTCCCGTATCACAAAGGAATGACATTTTCTTACCCATTACTGTCAATGTCAAATAAGGTTTCTGTGCCTGTTGAAGTGCTAAGTCAATAGTAGCCAATTCAAACACCTCACAATTTGGATCAATGGGTTCCGTAGTCTCCCCCTCACTAGAGTCTACTCTTTCTCCCTCAAGGACTAGTCAAGCCTTATCTTCCGCTTCCTTACGCTCAAAGCTGGGAAATAGACGTCTGTTAGGCTTCTCTCTTTTTTCTTTCTTTCCTTTTCCTTTGGGTTTGCATTGAAAGGAGTTATGGCCTGTCTTACCACAGTATCTGCATGGGGCCTCACACTCTCTGGCGAAATGCCCTCCTTTGTTACAGTTGAAGGACCGACCTTCCCCGCTGTAGCCTTCACTTTTCCCTGTGTTTCTGCCTTTACCCGCTATTTCCCCAAGAGTGGCCATTCGGTACGCTGCTCCTTTCTGCTCTTTCTTGGCTCTGTCCTGTCTGTTATTCTGCTCATGATGAATTGCATATCGTTTAACCTCAGCTAGCGATGCCACCCCCCCAACCCACCAAAGTCCTTTTAATGGTTCTGCTTATCTCTGGTCTCATTCCACTGAGGAATGCTAACTTTAATTGCTGATGGTAGGGCGTATAATTCCCCTGTCTCTGGTCTGGTTCGGTATGCCACTGTTTGCGTTAAACACATATTTAACCCTCTCTAAGTACTGGCTGACAGTCTCACTATCCTCTTGTTTACACTCATGTGCTTTAGAGAAGTCTGCATGACGATGGTAATGTTCTCTGAGGCTATTACACAATTCAGTTATTTTCCCAACATACTCTCCATGATCGGCCCATGGCAAAAGTGCCCTCTGGGCATCCCCTGAAACCCACTGCCCTCTAACGGCAGCCCAAACCTTACTATTCCTGTTTTGGGGTGGGTCATTCCTTCTACCGCTCTGGCCACGTCCTCTGTGTTCATGGCCTGTCTGCTAAATGGCATATTTTTATTATTATTATTACTGTATACATCTAAGGTTGCTGGGGCCCCTTTCATTCCCCGCCAATAGATTAGGTAAGGCTATCAGTGGGTACTGGCCCCCTCCTACTCTCTCTCTCTCTCACTGCTTCTTTCTCCTTTACACACCTTATGTATCTGTTTAAGCATGGATTCGAGTTTATCTGCGTCCAGACGTCCCTCAAAACCATACCTCTTCTTCACCTGGTTACATCATGGAGATTTCTTCTATCCCTGGATTCCATAAATCTCTCATCTCCGGTTGACCCCGGGACCTCCTTGGAGGGTTTGCTTCCCATATTGGCAGGACTCTTTGATCGTCCTATACCCAAAACATTGAAAAATTACTTTATGGCTTTTACCAAATTCCTGAATCTCACCTTTATTTGAATTTAGATTACTTCCAACTCTCTAATAATTGTTTTTGTCACTTTAACTGAGTTGTTAGGTATTAAATAATTTTACAATTTAGCTTTTAATGATTTATTCGATCTTTAATTAATTTCTTATGTTTCTTCCTCAAAATAGTCAATTATAATTACTTACTTCCTCACACAACCTATTTTGGTCCCTGTTTTTGGAATGTATTCTTAGATGTGACTTTTGAGCAAAGATTAAGTCTCACGCAAGATTATTGGTTAACACTACCGGCAACTTGGAGTTTGTACTAAGACAAATTACGGCTCCAGTTTCATGGAATGGATAGAGTTACTGCTAACCTACAGTTGTTTGTGACTTATAATATTCTATTTCTCACACATGCTATTTTAATTCCTCCTGGTGTACTTTTGACAACCCTCTTTCATATTGTCTCAACACAAGGCTAGTTTATGTTCGGTAATGGACTCTCTACCAGGAGTCTATTTTGGACCCCCCTTACCCCCCTCTAAAAACGGGCTACCGGGATGTCGATCCCTTTGTGGATTATTGACGGAACCTCACTACAGCAAATTTTAACTCCATAAATCCTTACTGCAGGTTACAGTTCAATTCCCCCAAAATCCAATGAATAAAGATTACTGACCTTATTCTTGTAGCTGGGACTCAATTTGGTTGGATCTCGTCACCGTTCCTGTCGTGAACCAGTTCACCGCCGGCCTGGATTAACCCTCAATCTTAGAGGTCAGGACTTTATCCCACGGATTCTAGATCCGCCCGTGCACGGTTTCGGGGTTCCCTGGGACGACAGACAACGGGTGTTGAGATCCGGCTCGAAGGACCAAGCTGTTACGTGAATTTCTATCCCAATGTTTCAAAAATGAATTTATTACTCAGTCTGTAGAGGTTGGAAATCTCTAATAATCAGACCAAGCAGCCCAGCATATATCTTTAGCTATGACTGGTTTCATGTGTTCATCCATGTCTGAATCAGCTGTTACTGTCCTTGTTGCAGTTTCTATCCATGGAGGTCTGATCCCTCAAAGCGGATCAAGTTCCTGGTGGATCTCCTGTCTCAAGCAGCAGAGTGGGAGGAGCAGACAGGAGAGAAGACACTGAAGCTGGTATCATCAGTGTGGACTTACAGCACTTTCCCCTTCTGTGATGATGAAGATGATGATGATTATGAGAAAAATGAATATCAATGTTATTTCCTGCTGGATCTGTACACACATGTGAAGGACTATGAGACTCAAACAGGCAGGAGTGTCCTTCCAGCATTACAGCCAGTTTACCAGTCAGCTCCTGCAGTCTGGTCCATAGACCTCTCAAAGAGAAAGGCCTCCCTCCTCCTAGAAGTACTGAAACTCCAACCAGAGAAGAAACCAGTAGAGCTGGAGGGCTGGTCAGATGAAGAGAGTGAAGTGAGGAGTTTCCTTCAGTGTCTGCCCTACATCTCACAGCTGAGGTGAGTCTGAACATGTGTGGTGGTTAGTGATTATGTGATGCTAGTGATTATTGTCTTGTAGAGACATTGTAATATGAAACTTCAAGTTTTGGTGAATTTGGTAACATTTATACTCAGATTTCCTGACATAACAAATGTTGCATTACTAAATGTCACACATACATCATGTGAATGTCTCTAAAATTAAATACTTTTACATATAATCAAAGCACATTATGTAAATGTATAACTACTTCATATATCTTTAGCTATGACTGGTTTCATGGGTTCATCCATGTCTGAATCAGCTGTTACTGTCCTTGTTGCAGTTTCTATCCACGGAGGTCTGATCCCTCAAAGCGGATCAAATTCCTGGTGGATCTCCTGTCTCAAGCAGCAGAGTGGGAGGAGCAGACAGGAGAGAAGACACTGAAGCTGGTATCGTCAGTGTGGACTTACAGCACTTTCCCCTTCTGTGATGATGAAAATGATGATGATTATGAGAATAAGGAATATCAATGTGATTTCCTGCTGGATCTGTACTCACATGTGAAGGACTATGAGACTCAAACAGGCAGGAGTGTCCTTCCAGCATTACAGCCAGTTTACCAGTCAGCTCCTGCAGTCTGGTCCATAGACCTCTCAGAGAGAAAGGCCTCCCTCCTCCTAGAAGTGCTGAAACTCCAACCAGAGAAGAAACCAGTAGAGCTGAAGGGCTGGTCAGATGAAGAGAGTGAAGTGAGGAGTTTCCTTCAGTGTCTGCCCTACATCTCACAGCTGAAGTGAGTGGTTTTTTTTCAGAGATGTGTCATATTGTACCAGCTATTTATCTTGTTAATAAAACATCTGTTTATCCAAATCACTCCATTAGTCTTTTTTTTTGCCATTCTGCCATGTAAACATTATTATTTGTCTGTGGGTGATTCCTCTGCATGACTTAACCAGATAATCTAGGATAACATGTAGTAACAATGTTTCTCTGTCTTCTCATTCAGGTTGTTTGTTGGTTATGATGAAGAGGCCTGGTCAGTTCTGTCTAAACTCAGTGTTGCTGCAGCTGAGTATGATACAGAGACAGGAGAAAATATCTTAAAGACATTATCCTCCATGTGCAGATACACATATGATGATGATGATGATGATGATGATGATGATGATGGTGATGATCCATTTAGAGAGAGTGATCTCCTGCTGGATCTGTACTCACATGTGAAGGACTATGAGACTCAAACAGGCAGGAGTGTCCTTCCAGCATTACAGCCAGTTTACCAGTCAGCTCCTGCAGTCTGGTCCATAGACCTCTCAAAGAGAAAGGCCTCCCTCCTCCTAGAAGTGCTGAAACTCCAACCAGAGAAGAAACCAGTAGAGCTGAAGGGCTGGTCAGATGAAGAGAGTGAAGTGAGGAGTTTCCTTCAGTGTCTGCCCTACATCTCACAGCTGAGGTGAGTGGGTTTTCATATAAATGTTTTCTCTTGTAGTTTTCTCATGTTTATGATATAATAATACTCTAATAATATCTACATGTTTCAACATGTTAATTTTGTTCCTTGTTTATCCTCACGCCTCGAACAGACCGACAGCGTCGTTGCATTTTGGTACACCAGAAGTACATTCATTTCCAATGGAACACTGCATTTGCGTTGCAGAGGCAGTTGCAGGGCGTTCTGTGTGGTGCATACGTTGGATTTATCGAACGTATGCGTCAAACTGTATGCGTAGACAGCTTGACAGAAATGGTAGCAGAAGGTGAACTTTTGTTGCACACCATTTTGCGCAATGACGCTGTCGGTATGATTGAGGCATCAGTTCAGTATCTGCTAATATCAGAGTTTTTTTATTTACTAGTTTAAATTGATTTTGTACACATCACATCAGTGTCAGATTGTCTGGATCAGTTTTTACTATCCTTGTTGCAGTTTCTATCCATGGAGGTCTGATCTCTCAAAGCAGATCAAGTTCCTGGTGGATCTCCTGTCTCAAGCAGCAGAGTGGGAGGAGCAGACAGGAGAGAAGACACTGAAGCTGGTATCATCAGTGTGGACTTACAGCACCTTTCCTTTTCTCAGTGGAGACTATTCTGAACAGAGTGATTTCCTGCTGGATCTGTACTCACATGTGAAGGACTATGAGACTCAAACAGGCAGGAGTGTCCTTCCAGCATTACAGCCAGTTTACCAGTCAGCCAGTCCTGCAGTCTGGTCCATAGACCTCTCAGAGAGAAAGGCCTCCCTCCTCCTAGAAGTGCTGAAACTCCAACCAGAGAAGAAACCAGTAGGGCTGAAGGGCTGGTCAGATGAAGAGAGTGAAGTGAGGAGTTTCCTTCAGTGTCTGCCCTACATCTCACAGCTGAGGTGAGTCTGAACATGTGTGGTGGTTAGTGATTATGTGATGCTAGTGATTATTGTCTTGTAGAAACATTGTAATATAAAACTTCAAGTGTTGGTGAATCTGGTAACATTTATACTCAGATTTCCTGACATAACAAATGTTGCATTACTAAATGTCACACATACATCATGTGAATGTCTCTAAAATTAAATACTTTTACATATAATCAAAGCACATTATGTAAATGTATAACTACTTCATATATCTTTAGCTATGACTGGTTTCATGTGTTCATCCATGTCTGAATCAGCTGTTACTGTCCTTGTTGCAGTTTCTATCCATGGAGGTCTGATCCCTCAAAGCAGATCAAGTTCCTGGTGGATCTCCTGTCTCAAGCAGCAGAGTGGGAGGAGAAGACAGGAGAGAAGACACTGAAGCTGGTATCATCAGTGTGTACTTACAGCACCTTTCCTTTTCTCTATGGAGACAATTCTGAACAGATTGATTTCCTGCTGGATCTGTACTCACATGTGAAGGACTATGAGACTCAAACAGGCAGGAGTGTCCTTCCAGCATTACAGCCAGTTTACCAGTCAGCTCCTGCAGTCTGGTCCATAGACCTCTCAAAGAGAAAGGCCTCCCTCCTCCTAGAAGTGCTGAAACTCCAACCAGAGAAGAAACCAGTAGAGCTGAAGGGCTGGTCAGATGAAGAGAGTGAAGTGAGGAGTTTCCTTCAGTGTCTGCCCTACATCTCACAGCTGAGGTGAGTGGGTTTTCATATAAATGTTTTCTCTTGTAGTTTTCTCATGTTTATGATATAATAATACTCTAATAATATCTACATGTTTCAACATGTTAATTTTGTTCCTTGTTTATCCTCACGCCTCGAACAGACCGACAGCGTCGTTGCATTTTGGTACACCAGAAGTACATTCATTTCAATGGAACACTGCATTTGCGTTGCAGAGGCAGTTGCAGGGCGTTCTGTGTGGTGCATACGTTGGATTTATCGAACGTATGCGTCAAACTGTATGCGTAGACAGCTTGACAGAAATGGTAGCAGAAGGTGAACTTTTGTTGCACACCATTTTGCGCAATGACGCTGTCGGTATGATTGAGGCATCAGTTCAGTATCTGCTAATATCAGAGTTTTTTTATTTACTAGTTTAAATTGATTTTGTACACATCACATCAGTGTCAGATTGTTTGGATCAGTTTTTACTATCCTTGTTGCAGTTTCTATCCATGGAGGTCTGATCCCTCAAAGCGGATCAAGTTCCTGGTGGATCTCCTGTCTCAAGCAGCAGAGTGGGAGGAGCAGACAGGAGAGAAGACACTGAAGCTGGTATCATCAGTGTGGACTTACAGCACCTTTCCTTTTCTCAGTGGAGACTATTCTGAACAGAGTGATTTCCTGCTGGATCTGTACTCACATGTGAAGGACTATGAGACTCAAACAGGCAGGAGTGTCCTTCCAGCATTACAGCCAGTTTACCAGTCAGCTCCTGCAGTCTGGTTCATAGACCTCTCAGAGAGAAAGGCCTCCCTCCTCCTAGAAGTGCTGAAACTCCAACCAGAGAAGAAACCAGTAAGGCTGAAGGGCTGGTCATATGAAGAGAGTGAAGTGAGGAGTTTCCTTCAGTGTCTGCCCTACATCTCACAGCTGAGGTGAGTCTGAACATGTGTGGTGGTTAGTGATTATGTGATGCTAGTGATTATTGTCTTGTAGAAACATTGTAATATAAAACTTCAAGTGTTGGTGAATCTGGTAACATTTATACTCAGATTTCTAGACATAACAAATGTTGCATTACTAAATGTCACACAGATATTGTGCATTTTTCTAAAATGTTGTGATGCTAGAAATTTGTCTTTTAGAAATCTTGTGAATTTTATCTTAGAGACGTTTTGTAACATGAAACCTGAAAGTTTATACTCAGAATACCTAATCTAATCAAGTTATATTAGTGTTTTATATTTCATTAATCTTTAACAAATGTTGTTCTTCCACTTTGACATTACAGAGTATTTTGAGTAATTTCTTGACAAGAACATTCTAATTGAATCCATTTTAATTCCAGGTTGTAACACAATAAAACATATGTAAGGGGATTGAATACTAATGCAAGGCACTGTATGTACAAACATTGCTGTAACTTTAACCTCATAGTCATTGTATCATGTCAAAACCTCATAGTCATTGTATCATGTCAAAGTGCTGGAGTACAGAGCCAAAATAAAAATAAATGTGTCACTGTCCCAATACTTTTGGAAATGTCTCCTAAATGTCTGATTTCATGTCCCCCCATGTTCTGCTGTTTCAGCTGTGATGATGACAGGTTCTTCCAGAGGGTGTGTGAATCCGTCCCTGTGAGGTCGAGAGAGGAGGACCAGCAGTTGGTCTCTCTCCTCCAGGCCTTGGGCTCCACCCTGTCACTGGGAGGAGAGTTACCCAGGAAAACCTGCAGGTCTGTGGGAGAGTCCTGGGTCTCTGTGCCTCCAGAGTGGACCTCACTCTTACCCCCAGCAAGATCTCTCTCCAAGGAGCCTTACTTATTGTGAGACATGAGTCAAAGCTACACAAGCTCAGGTATGTTCAGTAAAACAGCTTTTACAGGTCTATTGAATAGTTTATTTTCCAATTGAGCATTTTATCTGACAAGGTTTCTCTGTTTAAAGTGACTTGAGTTTTGTCTTTTCATTCCAGGCTGAATGTGGGCATGGCAGTGAAACTGTCCAGACTGGTTAGGAGGACAGGGAGAGGTGCTACTCCACTGACTGTCCCAGAGCTCTCCCTGGTCCTAAAGAGCAACCAGCCACCAGAGAGAGTGTTATCCAGGGCTCTGAGTAGTGTGGCATCCCTGCTGAGACTCTGGAGGGTTCAGTGTCTGGACCTGACTGACTTCTGGATCCAGGGTCACTCTCTCATCACACTGCTGTGTCACCAGGGACCTCTCTCTCTCAGGTCAGTCTGAAGCTGATGTTTTTTAAAAGTAGAAATAGAAACTTCATTCATGTGTTTTTCTTCATATTTCTGACTGCCTTTATGTTCCAACCTCCTAGACTGAACTCAGACACTCTGCAGCAGCTGACTGTAGTTGTGTATGAAGCTCAGGACAAGGACTTGACTCAGTGGTTCCTGGAGAAGGTTGGTGGAGACCTGACCTCCTGCAGGCTGGACCTGGAAGTGCTTCTCTCTCTGCTGCAGCATTCAACCCACAACATCACTGTGGACCTCAGGAAGAACAGGCTCCTAGAGAAGAACATCTCAGATCTTCTCCCCTTTCTGGGAAGGGTTATATTCAAGAGGTGGGAGAACTTCTTTCTCTATTCAGACTTTCTTGAAAGAAGAACATAACTATTTATATCCAGTGACATGTTGTTCTGAGTGATCCTCTGTAATATCATTAGGGTTTTATTCAAGAGGTGAGAGATCTTTATTCAATATTTATAGACTTTAATTATTAATGTCCTGTCCAGCCAGTTGTTGCTATGTGAGTTATCCTTTATAAAACCTTGACATAACCACAACAATCCATTCTCCATGTTTGTTCAGGTCCAGTTCCAGCTTTGTAAAGTCCACCATCAGACAGATCTATGACAGCAGAGCCAGTGACTGTGTGTCCAGTTTGTTGAGGTCTTCAGACCATTGGATCAACCTGAACAGCAGAGAGCTGGACAGAGTGGACTGTACTGCTCTGGGTTTTACCCTGAAGCACTGCCACCAAGTCAAAGTCAACCTGCTGTGGACCTCCATACCACCGGGGGAGATAGAGAGCATCCTGCCTCTTCTGGACAGAGTCTCCCAACTCAGGTTTAGTTGGCTCTCTTTAACCCTGCTAGAATTGATATGAAGACTGATTTAACCACTAACCCTAACCTTAGTCTAATGCACTAAACCTTAACCTCACCTAGGGGTGGAATTGAAGGGGAACGCCGGGAGTTGACATGACAAACAGAGTTGTAGTGTGTTTATCAGTGTTTTAATGTGTGATGGTGTTTAAATAAGTCTCTGTCTCTCTCTCTCTCTCTCTCTCTCTCTGTCTCTCTCTCTCTCTCTCTCTCTCTCTCTCTCTCTCTCGCTCTCTCTTTCTCTCTCGCTCTCTGTCTCTCTCTGTCTCTCTCTGTCTCTCTCTCTCTCTCTCTGTCTCTCTCTCTCTCTCTGTCTCTCTCTCTCTCTCTCTCTCTGTCTCTCTCTCTCTCTCTGTTTTTTTCTCTGTCTCTCTCTCTCTGTTTCTCTCTCTCTCTCTCTCTCTCTCTCTCTCTCTCTCTCTCTCTCTCTCTCTCTCTCTCTCTCTCTCTCTCTCTTCCTCTATTCTCTCTCTCTCTCTCTCTCTCTCTCTCTCTCTCTCTCTCTCTCTCTCTCTCTCTCTCTCTCTCTCTCTCTCTCTCTGTAGTGTTGACAGGAGGTTACTGCTGAGTTTCCTCCAGTGCTGTGCTGCCTCTCAGATCCAGCAGGGGGCACCACCACCACCAACAGCAGTATGGCTGCTCAGGTCTCTGCACCACAGGCTGGACTTCTCCTGCTCCTCCTCTGTGGACCTGTCAGCTCAGGACCAGGAGGAGGCTCTGTGTCTGACCACTGACCACTGCAGGGCCATCCACTCTGTTCTGAAGCAGAACCAACACAGCACCCAGCTGGTCCAGAACCAGGTGCAGATCATCCTAAGAGACTGTGAGGTGGAGGACAGAGCACTGAGGGAGCTGCTTCCCCATCCTGCATATTGTCAAGCTGAGGTTAGACACACAAAGACAAACATTTAACCAACTAGTTCATCAGTAGGAGTTAGACCTACTCTGTGTCATAATGTTATCTCTGCCTCTTGTCCTGTCAGCCCCAGCAAAGCTCTGCTACGTCAGCTGCTGGACCTTGTGTGTGAGTGGATTGAAGAGGGGGTGCTGAGGCACGCAGAGTCCCTGTGCAGAGCCCTGGATGGAGAGCTGGACCTCAGTGAGACCAGGCTGGACCAGAAGGCCTGTGGATCTCTGGCCCTGGTTCTGGAACACTCAGAGGGGCTGTCAGAACTGGACCTCAGCCACTGTCAACTTACAGACCACCACCTACAGGCCCTGATCACACACCTGCACAAAGTACAAGTCCTGGAGTGAGTGGCTTGTGGGTGGGTGTGTGTGTGTGTGTGTGTGTGTGTGTGTGTGTGTGTGGACCACATGACAAATGCCTGATCACTCGTGTTCTCTCTCTGTCTCTGTCTCTGTCCCTCTCTGTCTCTCTCTCTGTCTCTCTCTCTGTCTCTCTCTCTCTGTCTCTCTCTCTCTCTCTCTCTCTCTCTCTCTCTCTCTCTCTCTCTCTCTCTCTCTCTCTCTCTCTCTCTCTCTCTCTCTCTCTCTTCCTCTATTCTCTCTCTCTCTCTCTCTCTCTCTCTCTCTCTCTCTCTCTCTCTCTCTCTCTCTCTCTCTCTCTCTCTCTCTCTCTCTCTCTGTAGTGTTGACAGGAGGTTACTGCTGAGTTTCCTCCAGTGCTGTGCTGCCTCTCAGATCCAGCAGGGGGCACCACCACCACCAACAGCAGTATGGCTGCTCAGGTCTCTGCACTACAGGCTGGACTTCTCCTGCTCCTCCTCTGTGGACCTGTCAGCTCAGGACCAGGAGGAGGCTCTGTGTCTGACCACTGACCACTGCAGGGCCATCCACTCTGTTCTGAAGCAGAACCAACACAGCACCCAGCTGGTCCAGAACCAGGTGCAGATCATCCTAAGAGACTGTGAGGTGGAGGACAGAGCACTGAGGGAGCTGCTTCCCATCCTGCATATTGTCAAGCTGAGGTTAGACACACAAAGACAAACATTTAACCAACTAGTTCATCAGTAGGAGTTAGACCTACTCTATGTCATAATGTTATCTCTGCCTCTTGTCCTGTCAGCCCCAGCAAAGCTCTGCTACGTCAGCTGCTGGACCTTGTGTGTGAGTGGATTGAAGAGGGGGTGCTGAGGCACGCAGAGTCCCTGTGCAGAGCCCTGGATGGAGAGCTGGACCTCAGTGAGACCAGGCTGGACCAGAAGGCCTGTGGATCTCTGGCCCTGGTTCTGGAACACTCAGAGGGGCTGTCAGAACTGGACCTCAGCCACTGTCAACTCACAGACCACCACCTACAGGCCCTGATCACACACCTGCACAAAGTACAAGTCCTGGAGTGAGTGGCTTGTGGGTGTGTGTGTGTGTGTGTGTGTGTGTGTGTGTGTGTGTGTGTGTGTGTGTGTGTGTGTGTGTGTGTGTGTGTGTGTGTGTGTGTGTGTGTGTGTGACCACATGACAAATGCCTGATCACTCGTGTTCTCTCTCTGTCTCTGTCTCTGTCCCTCTCTGTCTCTCTCTCTCTGTCTCTCTCTCTCTCTCTCTCTCTCTCTCTCTCTCTCTCTCTCTCTCTCTCTCTCTCTCTGTCTCTCTGTCTCTCTCTCTCTCTCTCTCTCTCTCTGTCTCTGTCTCTGTCTCTGTCTCTGTCTCTGTCTCTCTCTCTCTCTCTCTCTCTCTCTCTCTCTCTCTCTCTCTCTCTCTCTCTCTCTCTCTCTCTCTCTCTCTCTCTCTCTCTCTCTCTCTCTCTCTCTCTCTCTCTCGTAGCCTGAGTCACAATGACATCACTGATGCTCTGACTGACAAAATACTCCAACTGGTCTCCACCAACACTTCAATACACACCGTACGGTAAGGGTGTGTGTGACGGTGGGCAGAGCGTGTGTGAGAGATCATATGGGTGTGTCTGTTGCTGGGAGCAACTGTTGGAGAATGGAGATCTGTTGTCTAATGTTCTAATAATGATTAATAATAGTAATGTTCTTCTCTACAGACTCTTCAACAACAGAATCCAGGACAGAAGACCCTTCCTGACAGACAAGAGGTTTGAGATCTGGTGAAGATAATGTTGTATAATGACAGTATAATGTGGTCAATGTAGAAGACTGGTTTGAGATCTGGTGAAGATAATGTTGTATAATGACAGTATAATGTGGTCAATGTATATAGAAGGCTGGTTCAAAATCACACTGATTGATCTGAGTCCAGAAGAATAGTCTTAGGGACAGGAATGTATAATCTGGTGGACAGACGTCTTACATGTGTTGTCACTCAGGTCCTTAAAAACACAGGAACATGTGTATTATAACTGTAGGATAGGAATATGTAGTTTTATTTACCACTAACAGTTTGTGTGTAAATACTTTATATATTCATACATTATTTTGTATCTAATTTTTTAAAGAAATGAATGGTATACCTTGTTTTATTAATATCTACATTGTACTGTAATACTGTTAGACAGACATACAGTAGGTAAACTATATGGTACTGTTAGACAGACATACAGTAGGTCAACTACATGGTACTGTAATACTGTTAGACAGACATACAGTAGGTCAACTACATGGTACTGTAATACTGTTAGACAGACATACAGTAGGTCAACTACATGGCACTGTAATACTGTTAGACAGACATACAGTAGGTCAACTACATGGCACTGTAATACTGTTAGACAGACATACAGTAGGTCAACTACATGGTACTGTAATACTGTTAGACAGACATACAGTAGGTCAACTACATGGCACTGTAATACTGTTAGACAGACATACAGTAGGTCAACTACATGGCACTGTAATACTGTTAGACAGACATACAGTAGGTCAACTACATGGCACTGTAATACTGTTAGACAGACATACAGTAGGTCAACTACATGGCACTGTAATACTCAGTTAGACAGACATACAGTAGGTCAACTACATGGTACTGTAATACTGTTAGACAGACATACAGTAGGTCAACTACATGGTACTGTAATACTGTTAGACAGACATACAGTAGGTCAACTACATGGTACTGTAATACTGTTAGACAGACATACAGTAGGTCAACTACATGGTACTGTAATACTGTTAGACAGACATACAGTAGGTCAACTCACATGGTACTGTAATACTCAGTTAGACAGACATACAGTAGGTCAACTACATGGTACTGTAATACTGTTAGACAGACATACAGTAGGTCAACTACATGGTACTGTAATACTGTTAGACAGACATACAGTAGGTCAACTACATGGTACTGTAATACTGTTAGACAGACATACAGTAGGTCAACTACATGGTACTGTAATACTCAGTTAGACAGACATACAGTAGGTCAACTACATGGTACTGTAATACTGTTAGACAGACATACAGTAGGTCAACTACATGGTACTGTAATACTGTTAGACAGACATACAGTAGGTCAACTACATGGTACTGTAATACTCAGGTAGACAGACATACAGTAGGTCAACTACATGGTACTGTAATACTGTTAGACAGACATACAGTAGGTCAACTACATGGTACTGTAATACTGTTAGACAGACATACAGTAGGTCAACTACATGGTACTGTAATACTGTTAGACAGACATACAGTAGGTCAACTACATGGTACTGTAATACTGTTAGACAGACATACAGTAGGTCCACTACATGGTACTGTAATACTGTTAGACAGACATACAGTAGGTCAACTACATGGTACTGTAATACTGTTAGACAGACATACAGTAGGTCAACTACATGGTACTGTAATACTCAGTTAGACAGATATACGGTAGGTCCACTACATGGTACTGTAATACTGTTAGACAGACATACAGTAGGTCAACTACATGGTACTGTAATACTGTTAGACAGACATACAGTAGGTCCACTACATGGTACTGTAATACTGTTAGACAGACATACAGTAGGTCAACTACATGGTACTGTAATACTGTTAGACAGACATACAGTAGGTCAACTACATGGTACTGTAATACTGTTAGACAGACATACAGTAGGTCAACTACATGGTACTGTAATACTGTTAGACAGACATACAGTAGGTCAACTACATGGTACTGTAATACTCAGTTAGACAGACATACAGTAGGTCAACTACATGGTACTGTAATACTGTTAGACAGACATACAGTAGGTCAACTACATGGTACTGTAATACTGTTAGACAGACATACAGTAGGTCAACTACATGGTACTGTAATACTGTTAGACAGACATACAGTAGGTCAACTACATGGTACTGTAATACTGTTAGACAGACATACAGTAGGTCAACTACATGGTACTGTAATACTGTTAGACAGACATACAGTAGGTCAACTACATGGTACTGTAATACTGTTAGACAGACATACAGTAGGTCAACTACATGGTACTGTAATACTGTTAGACAGACATACAGTAGGTCAACTACATGGTACTGTAATACTGTTAGACAGACATACAGTAGGTCAACTACATGGTACTGTAATACTGTTAGACAGACATACAGTAGGTCAACTACATGGTACTGTAATACTCAGTTAGACAGACATACAGTAGGTCAACTACATGGTACTGTAATACTCAGTTAGACAGACATACAGTAGGTCAACTACATGGTACTGTAATACTGTTAGACAGACATACAGTAGGTCAACTACATGGTACTGTAATACTGTTAGACAGACATACAGTAGGTCAACTACATGGTACTGTAATACTGTTAGACAGACATACAGTAGGTCAACTACATGGTACTGTAATACTGTTAGACAGACATACAGTAGGTCAACTACATGGTACTGTAATACTGTTAGACAGACATACAGTAGGTCAACTACATGGTACTGTAATACTGTTAGACAGACATACAGTAGGTCAACTACATGGTGCTGTAATACTCAGTTAGACATACAGTAGGTCAACTACATGGTACTGTAATACTGTTAGACAGACATACAGTAGGTCAACTACATGGTACTGTAATACTGTTAGACAGACATACAGTAGGTCAACTACATGGTACTGTAATACTGTTAGACAGACATACAGTAGGTCAACTACATGGTACTGTAATACTGTTAGACATACATACAGTAGGTCAACTACATGGTACTGTAATACAGTTAGACAGACATACAGTAGGTCAACTACATGGTACTGTAATACTCAGTTAGACAGACATACAGTAGGTCAACTACATGGTACTGTAATACTGTTAGACAGACATACAGTAGGTCAACTACATGGTACTGTAATACTGTTAGACAGACATACAGTAGGTCAACTCACATGGTACTGTAATACTGTTAGACAGACATACAGTAGGTCAACTACATGGTACTGTAATACTGTTAGACAGACATACAGTAGGTCAACTACATGGTACTGTAATACTGTTAGACAGACATACAGTAGGTCAACTACATGGTACTGTAATACTGTTAGACAGACATACAGTAGGTCAACTACATGGTACTGTAGTACTCAGTTAGACAGACATACAGTAGGTCAACTACATGGTACTGTAATACTATTAGACAGACATACAGTAGGTCAACTACATGGTACTGTAATACTGTTAGACAGACATACAGTAGGTCAACTACATGGTACTGTAGTACTCAGTTAGACAGACATACAGTAGGTCAACTAGTGTAAATCATGTATAAACTACTGTGTTACTATATCAACAGAACTGGTTGCTACAGCTGCAACAGTTCAATCATGTATAAACTACTGTCTTATCAACAGACCCATTAAAGAGATTCTCTGGTACTTTTGTATACTTTTTAGACAGTAGCGCTGAAAGTAGCACTCAGGAGCCAAAAGTGGTCCCCGATAATTGCATACTATGTCACATATGTGCAGATATGTGCACCACATCATTGGTCTCCCTCTCTCGCTCTGCTGGGTAGGCCTCTTGCTAGCTGTCACTCAAATGTGAGGGGCTGAAGCTCATTGGCTAGAACTCAAACGGCAAAGGGGCTGGCTCATGTGGGGGGAAATGTAGGGGAAAAGGCGTGGCACAGCTTGAAGAAAAGTCGCTTTCAAACTAGGGATTTTATTGCTAATTGAGGTAAGACCGTATTTCTGCTCATAGATTATGCATGTAAAAACTACACATTGAAACATCCAGCCCAAAGTGGGAGGTTAAAAAAATAATTTCTTATTCTCCAAACTACCGGAGCATGTCTTTAAACCCCCCTAGAGTCTATTGATACAACTAGGCATCAATCTAAGTAACAGAATAAAAACATCCCTGTCAAAATCCATCAGTTTATGATAGAGATATGCATGGGCTGCGTCTCAATCCACCACATGCACCAATGGCAGCCTTCCGCATCTGAGGAGACGTCTGTAGCGTCCAAACAAGATGGTGGTCTCTGTCTAAGTAACAGAATAACAATAAAAAGGGGTATAATATGTGTAAATATATGATATATATATATTTCCTGAGCTTTCTAATATCCACTAGATATAGGACAGACACTTCCAAACCTTATTCCTTATGATTTATTTTTTGACTGTCTTTTTTGCCATTTATTAATGTGTTATTTAAAGTGTTTCTATGGGCTATAGTAGTAAAGGACTAATTCAATTTTTATCAAATATTTTTTTTACATATTTGTTTTTATACCTAAAGGGGTCCTAAAATTCCAAATCAAATAGCTAAATGATCTTTGCTAAGAACATCTTAAAACAATTCCATATGTAAGCTTAGAACCTTCAATGTGTCAATGTGTTTGTACTTGTCTCTATACAAATAAAATCAAACCAAACATGTATGATGCTTTCTTTTCTGATATTAAACAGAAAAACCTCCCGAAAGTCTACTGTTTTGACTGGGTAAATGACGCATCTCCCTCTGACACGCCCATCTCGGGATAGCCGGCCCCGCCCATTTACCAGGAGGCACCATATTAGTTCAATGACGTCAACGGAATCTCCTTTTGGAACGTTCCATTTCTTGGGAACGGCAACTTCGAAGTTCTAACTTGTTATCTTTACCGATAAATGCATAGATGTATGTTTATGAACTGATATTATGTTGATATCCTCACCCTTTCCTCGTCAGATGGTGAGCAAGCCTAGAAAACCCCTGCAAACTGTCAGTTGGCATTCAAACTTCCAGCAACTAGAAAGAACACGAGAGACACTAGCCTTCATACAGGGTCACTCTCAACAAGAGCTAATTAATAACCTGCCACAATAACCACAAGACTTTGACATCTTAGCCGAAGCCTACTTCCGTTTCAGTTTATTTGGATTTTGCAGAATTTCTTTGATCTCCTGAAACGATGATGTAGCCTGGTCCTCTGTAGCTCAGCTGGTAGAGCACGGCGCTTGTAACGCCAGGGTGTGGATATCTTTATAGAAACCACCTAACCCGGTAGTGGGTTCGATCCCCGGGACCACCCATACATAAAAAAAATGTATGCACGCATGACTGTAAGTCGTTTTGGATAAAAGCGTCTGCTAAATGGCATATTATTATTATTATT